>NW_010163978.1:0-328 GCF_000695765.1 Mesitornis unicolor
ATCGATGAGATCAATGAGATCCCTTGAGATAGCGATGGGATCAATGAGATCAATGAGATCCCTTGAGATATCGATGGGCATCAATGGATCCTTGAGATACTGACGAGATCAATGAGATCCCTTGAGATATTGATGAGATCAATGGGATCCCTGAGATATTGATGAGATCAATGAGATCCCTTGAGATATTGGTGAGATCAATGAAATCCTTGAGATATTGATGAGATCACCAAGACAACACCGAGTCAGGAAACACCGTGACCTCTGCCTGTACCTGTGTCCGCCGCGCTGGCCTCTGTCTCCGATGGTTTCTGCTGCTCCTTCCACG
>NW_010163978.1:596-1663 GCF_000695765.1 Mesitornis unicolor
CGCATTATAAGCTGCCAAATGAAGAGGGGAGCTGGGGTCAAGCCCATCACCGGGGCGTCCCGGCGAGATTTCATCCCACCGGGATGCGAGGAGGGGCGAAGGGTCAGGACTCACCACCCGAGGGGATGAAGCAGCCCTGGGCGGTCAGGACCTCGCCGAGCAGCAGCAGAGCCCAGGGTAGGGCCATGGTTTTGGGGGAGCTGCTGAGGAAGGGGGGGACACCGCCACCGTGAGGTGCTCGGGGACCCATGAGTTTGGGTTCATCCTGAGCCCAGAGGATCCCGGTGTTGGCGCTTACCGCAAGATGCCCTGGTGAGTTCTTGTCGTCCCCTTTTGGGGTGTTCTGGCCACCTCACCACCTAAAAGGAAGAGGATGAAGAGGAAGGCTCCGGCGCCGCAGTGGGGTTTCCTCCGTGGCTGGAGGAGGAGGAGGAGGGATGGAGGAAGCTGCGTGGCACCCGTGTCCCTTGGGGACCAGTTCCATCAGTTAATATTTAAAAGGCTTTTGGCAACGCGGCCTCAGAGGCAACTGGGGCGTGAAGTTCTCCCAGTTGGGAACCAGTTACCACCCCCAGCCTTGCTGGGATGGCTTTATGGTGAGTGCCACAGGTAAGAAAAAAACCACATCGGTTTTGGGGTGGGAGAAGGGCTTTGTCCTCACTTGGGGCCCCCCAAAAGCTGGGTGGCAAGAGAAGAGCACCCAATTTTGGCTGGAAAGGGGGGAGAGAAGGACCCCAGCACCCCCCAGCCTTGTACCACCTCCCCTGGTGTTGCCATGGTAACAACACCTCGACACCACCACAGGCACAGCTCCCAAATGATGGGGGGTGCCACCCACAGCCAATTTGTTCCCTGGGGGGGGACACACAGGCAGCAAAGCGTA
Source organism: Mesitornis unicolor (assembly GCF_000695765.1). Classification (NCBI taxonomy): domain Eukaryota; kingdom Metazoa; phylum Chordata; class Aves; order Mesitornithiformes; family Mesitornithidae; genus Mesitornis; species Mesitornis unicolor. The sequence goes on from NW_010163978.1 coordinate 1,480, forward strand.
GGCAAGAGGAGGGTAAAACCAGTGCCTTTTATTAATTCCTCGATAAAACCCATATAAAAACTCTCTGCTGGCACAGAGGCTCCGTGCAGGCAGGACAGGGAGCTGTAGGGGGGGTGACACGGTGACATCTCAGCATGAGGTGGCCCCCGCCATCACCTGCTGGCCAAAATCTCCTCGGTGGCCA
>NW_010163978.1:1753-1978 GCF_000695765.1 Mesitornis unicolor
GAGAAACATCCCCCCGCTCCATGTTAGGAAAGGGACCAAACCAAGGTGGAATAAGCCCAATTTGGGACCCAAGCCCGTCCCGGTGTCTCTCACCGATGCCGTGAAATATCCTGGCGATGGCCCTGCCCGAAAACTTCTCGTCGAGGCGGATGGAGAGGAAGTGGCGGATGTCGGCGCGGATTTGGCTCTCCCATTCCCGAAACTGCGAAGGGAAAGGGGGTGGTG
>NW_010163978.1:2055-2541 GCF_000695765.1 Mesitornis unicolor
CAGTTCCCAAAACCAGCGGCTGGGGCTTCGACACCGCAGCAGCTCCCAGTAAAAGGGGAGTTGCTCACTTTAGCGACGCCGAGGTCTTCATCCTCCTCCTGCTCTTCCTCCTCCTCTACCTCCTCCTTCTCGAAGTAGGCCTTGAGCAGAGCCTTCAGCCGGGAGCTCCTCTCCTCCTCCTCACCCGCGGGGTGCGGGTCGCAGGTCTGGAAGGCCACGCTGCCCCCTGGCGTCAACACCCTCCCTTCCCAGTACCAAACTGGGAGGGATGGGAGGGTGGGCAAGCATCGAGCCACCACATTGAGGGATCCGCAGGGGAATTTGGGTGGTCTCCTCCACCCACGCTCACCTCTGGAAGGCCCGGAAGCAGGCGCGGAGCTGGCCAAGAGCCGACTTCTCCCGGGCCACCACTCTTTGGTGGAGGAAATCGCAGACCGAGTCCAACTCGCGGTGGCTGAGGTCGCCGTAGGCGCGGAGGTGGAAAGC
>NW_010163978.1:3066-3972 GCF_000695765.1 Mesitornis unicolor
GGGGCGGCCGCTCCAGCCAGCGCCGCGGGTGCAGCTCCAGGTAGCACAGGAGGGTCTCGATACCTGCGGGAAGATTTGGGGTCTCCATCCCTTCCAGGACCTGCCCAGGCCTTGCTCAGGGCTGATTCCTCCTCCTCACCTTCCTCCCGTAGATCCAAGGCCTCCACCGTTTGCTGGATGGGGATGGCTCGCCCGTGCTTGTAGCACAGGCGCTGCCCGCTCTGCCTCACTGCGGCGCCGTCCTCCTCCTCCTCCTCCGATACCTGCGGGAAGATTTGGGGTCTCCATCCCTTCCAGGACCTGCCCAGGCCTTGCTCAGGGCTGATTCCTCCTCCTCACCTTCCTCCCGTAGATCCAAGGCCTCCACCGTTTGCTGGATGGGGATGGCTCGCCCGTGCTTGTAGCACAGGCGCTGCCCGCTCTGCCTCACTGCGGCGCCGTCCTCCTCCTCCTCCTCCTCCTCCTCGGCCGTTTCGGCGTCCTCCACCTCCCCGTCCTGCGAGGGACGCGTCACGCAGCGCGGTGTCACCGTTTAGGGGACGAGCAAGCTCTCGTCCTCAGTTTGGGACATCCCAAGGGCTCCTCTGCCCGCTCTTGGTCACATCCTACACCACGGGTTCATCTCCAGTGTTCCCCAAACCTTCTCTCCATCGATTGAAGCTCCCCACCCGATAATTAAAAGCGTTTTCTACCACGTTAGCTCGTTCATTAATGAGCTGGAAAGGGGGACCCGCAGCTCTTTCCTTACCTGGACGATGTCCTGGTGTTTCTGGTGCAGCTCCCGGCACTTGCAGGGAGAGAAAACCTTTTCCACCAGCTTCTTGATGGTGAAAAAATCCACCGTTTCACCATAAATGTGGCGCCGCAGCTCATGGAGGTCCCCACCCTAGGGAGACAAGAGGTGAG
>NW_010163979.1:0-1490 GCF_000695765.1 Mesitornis unicolor
GAGGGGATTGGTCGAGAGGTGGGGAGGGAGCTGTCCGTCAGGGCTTGTCCCCACCCGCAAGAGAGGGGCGGGACTACGTGAGGCGAGCGGGTAGGAGCAGGGCTGGCAGTGGGGCCGCCAGGGCCGGGCCGGCTCCGTTCTGTAAGCGGGCTGAGCCCGCACTGGGCCTGGACTGGGGTGTCACTGGGACTCCAGGAGGGCTGTGCTGGGACAGTACTGAGGTGGGGCACAGGGGGAGTCCATTTCCCCTCAGGTCTGCATTGTAGCCAAAGGCATATTATTCCCTTTATAAGCACACCCCACCACAGCCCCTGCCCCTCAAACCGCCACCACTTCACCTCGGTGTTCCCCATCCATTGTCACCTCCAGCCCAGACATATACAACTGGGCAGTGCTTCTGAAAATAAACCATACGATAGGGATGATCTAGAAGGGACCAGGGTCTATAAGGGACCAGGTGACAGTGCTGGGTTGGGAGCTGTTGGTTCCTGCCCCAGGTTTCAGGCTCCATCCAACCTCTGGATCCTTCTCCCAACCCCCAGCCCTTCTCCCCTAAACAGCAAAGAATCAGGGTTTGCTGAGAGCCAAGACCCCTCTCAGAGCTGGTAAGGCAATGGGCAAACTCCTGAAGGACTGTGGAAACAAAACTCATTAAAAACAGCAACAATCTACCTACTTCCAGCTTTTTCTGGCAGCCAGACCCTTGCGGGTCCTCCCCACCAAAGTGGAAGGCCCCGCTAACAGTCGGTCTGTACTCGATACTCATGCACAGCCTGTTACAGCATTTATATTATATTATATTAAGGTATTAATATTTAGATAGAAAGGGGCTGGCACAGCTTCACACGAGCTATTCCTAGCAGGAAGTTTTCCTGCCGGAGCGCTGGGCTGGGAGCTCAGCCCTGAGTAAAACAAAGTTTGGCTGCAAATGCCATCTCAGCACCAGGGCAGCGCACGGCTGCAGCCATCGAGGAAAGGCTGGGCCAAGCGAGGAGCGTGGTGGGCACCGCGGTGGGCACCGTGGTGGTCCACAGCACCCGCGCAGCTGGGTGACCCTACCCAGGTCCTGTCGCATTGGGGCCCCACCCCGGATGTACAAACGTGACTTCTCCATTTCAGAGCTTGCTTTGCAGTTCTATTTGTTAACCAGCTCTGGAAAACAACACTCACTGCCCAGTTATTTTTCTCCAAGATTGTACCCATTGTCTAGTTTTTAAAAGCAAAAGGGAAGCGATTATCCCACCTTCCCCTACATCCACCATCCACCCCACACTCCAAATTTGGCATCCTACAGAGCCAGCTGCCTTTGTGTGACCGAGCAGCGCTCGCACACGTGGGCATCCGTCAGAGCAGCTGGCCACCGCGGCTGGGAGACTGCTGGCCACCTGGGCTGGGCCAGCGCCAGGCACCTTCCCTGCAGGGCCAGGGCTTCCTGCAGCCCTGGAGAAGAGCACGGTGGAGGCAGGAGGATGCTGTCTCTTCCCCCCTGC
>NW_010163979.1:1521-15734 GCF_000695765.1 Mesitornis unicolor
CCCCTCAAGAGCAAAATATGGTAAACAGGATGTTCCTGTAAGGCCTGACCATCACTAAAAACAAAAGAATAAATCCACGGCTTTGCATTATTATCCCAAAAGAAGAGCAGAGGTACCCAAATCATAACCACCTCTTCCACAGCACCTCATTATCTTGCTGCAAATTAACTTTGCTCCGATGTGTTCGTATCAAACTGCGACACAGCTCTGAGTGCAGGTACAGGGATAACCCATTTTGCAGACCCGTGCGCTCTCCAGACCCAAGCGGTGCCAGCTGCACAACACAAAGTGCAGTTATGTTTTCCAATAAAATCCGAGGTTCCAAGTAGTCATTCTACTCTAATATTCAGGCATAAACATTCATGTATACATGCTTTATGTTCAGCAATAACTGTGCAGCACCAGGGAAATTTTAACAAAATCTTTTTCTCGCAGCCCTTCCTAGAAAACAAAAGCATTTCTTATGATAAACTGCTTAACTACAAAACCCCAGTGTATTTACCCGCAATCCTTTTTTGTGCTCTGAATCCAGGCATATCTCCACCTAAACCCTCTAAAACCCCAGGAAAGAGAGCCAGGACAGAACCCTGCACCCAGACACGTGTTTATTAAAACAGATCACAGGCTGTGCAGCAGCACGGCGCCGCTCGGCGCACAGACCCCGCTCTCTATCACAGGGAACGGCCGCATCCGCTCGCACCGAGGGAGGGTAAATTTCCAAGTCAGGGTCAGCGCAAGAGGCTCTTGCAAACAGATCAGAAACAGAGAAAGAACAAGGGGCCTAGTAAGTGTGCTGAGGAGGAGGGAGTTTTCAATCAGAAAAACGTTAAATGAAGCAGCAAGCACTGCAGTCAGACAGAAGATGTTCCTGGTCAGTGTAAATCCCTCAAAGATGGATCGAGGCTAAGCTGGGCACGACCTCCATGCTGCTTTGCGAGGGAACTGAGCAGAGAGCCAGCACTCGAGCAAAGCATCACTCACTACCAGGCTGCTGCGGCTATAGACTACGGCACTACATTTACACAACTTGCAGGGCTCTGTCAGCCTCCCCGCTCTCATCAGCCCCCCAGATGTGGGCTTCACAGTCTCTTTTCAAACTGGAGCTGGCAGGCAGCCACGGGAGCCCCTAAAAGGTCGGAGGATTCAAAGGGTCGGAGGATTCAAAGGGTCAGAGTTACACGCAGCCATGCTGTGTCTGGGCTCCACAGCTCTTATTTCTTTCTGCCTCCTCTTTCCTTGAGCGCCAGGTGAATCAGAGAGCCACTCGTCATGTTGTAGTAAGCCAGGGAGTTCGAATCCTTGATGAAGATGCCCTGAGGGGAGGAGAAAAGTAAAGGGAGAAAAAAAAAAGTCACAGCAGAAATCTTAATGCTCCCTTCCCACAAAGCCAGTGCTTTTTTTTTCCCCTTAATAAATCAGTTAAGCTTCCTTTCTCCCCAAGGGTTAACACAAGATCTGCACACAGGGGAACTCCTGAGGAGATCAGTGCACAAAGTCCACTGCTTCGGCAGCAGTTTCTGCCTGTGCACATGCATGGCTGGAAACAAGTTCTTAAAAAGGAGCAGTGCCTTTCTAACAGCTTCAGTCTCAAACTGAAGAGAGAGGGAGCTCTTCCCTTCTGTATCGTGGAGAAAGTATTTTCAGAGCTGCCAAGATTTCAAGGTACTCTCGCCCACCTTCCATACACAACAGATCAGTGGGAGCAGACTGCTGCATTTAAATGCCAACCTCCCCCCCAAAAAATAAGAGGCTGATTTCAGAGAAAGCCATCAAGCTTAGAGGACTCATCTGCGGCAGTGACAACGTGAAGATCCACTGATGGCACCCATGAAAGACCTGCCCTGCTGTATCAGCATGCAAGTCTGTGACCAGGCGTGCTGCGCAGACAGGAGGAACATCCCCGCTGCTCTTCCCACTGTCTCAGTAGGTAAATCACAACTTTTTCTTGTAAAGAGTCAGTCTGTGGGTAAGAAAGCACCAAAGTAACAAACAGCATTTGAAGGACTTTATACCCACCTCATACTGCAGCTTCTGTTTCCCAGCCGGCATCCCTGTGGCCTCGTGGATCTTAACCTTTATAACAGACACCTAGGAAGAACCAAAGAGCTTGCTCAGGCTTTCCTCCCCCCGCACTGTACAGACAGGCAACACTGCTCCCCCAGCCATGCAACCCCGCTGGGCAAGAGGCCGCAGGGCGGGGAACAGCTGGGGTTTTACAGCTTCTGCCATGCAGGTCGACTGCTATTCTCAAAGCAAAGAAATTTGGTAGCAAAACAAGAAGGGGCGGAGGCCATGTTAATAAGCTACGTGCCTGGTCTGAGAGGGGCAGGGTGAACACCAGCACTTGGCCGTTCAGCTTCCATTCTGTCTTGTCCTGCATGTTGGGAACCTGGACTTTGACCGTGACTGGACCCTAGAGGAAACAAAGATAAGGTCTCTCACAGGCAAGAAGGCTCAGGACTATGATAACAGAGCGGCAGACAAATTCTTTCTTTCCAAAGCTAGCCACTTATCTCGACTTCTCAGTAAACACACAGAAATGTATTTGCCTCAATACTGAGAAAGTTACTTCACCGCGAGCAAAATAACACATTTAGTTGGATTTCTCATTAGTCCCTCTTCTCGCATGGCATTCACCAGACATCACACGCATCCAGTGTTAGAGCGAGTGTACGAAGCATTAAACAGGAGATGCTACTCTGTGCAGATGACCAGAAAAAACCATACAGCCTTCTTAAAGGACTTAAAACTCAACCACGACGACGGCACTCCTCAAGAAGGCATTCAGATGATGTTACGGAACACACCACATTACCACACTACCACACTGACACTGATGGATCAAATCGCCTTGCATCTCCAGCTTAGCAGTCCTCTGCTTAAAAGCTTATTAGCAGCTTTAGTTCTTCTTTACATTACTATAAACCAACCCCTCACTGTCCTTAATTAGTCACAGTACTTGTCTGTAAACTTCTGTCTGTAGCAACGCGTTGCTCTTTGCAGTAAAATACAAAACAGTTCACTCTGCTCAGGAGTGACTGCAGGAAGAAGCCACCTCAGGAAGTCACTTCCTTGCAAAGTCCTTCTGCACACCAGCTCCTCTCGGTGCAGAGCTGGCTTTACATCCCCATTGGGCAGAGGAGGCTGGACAGCAGGGTCAGGATCTGGCACTTCCCAACAAGCGGCCAGCCCACACACAAACCTTGTTCCTGCGCAGGAACTCCTCCTCTGGAATCAGGCTGTCTTCGCTCTTCAGTTTCTTTGAGACCGGCTCATCCTCCATGGGGGGCGGCGGGTGGACAGGAGGCATCGGCGCTGGGGAAGGAACCGGAGCCACAGGAGGAGCAGGAACAAACGCTGCAATGGGATGGAGGACACACAACACAACCTGCTGTCATCCACTGAACACACAGCAGACACTGCCTTACACAAGAATTCTTTTAGCAGACCAGTAAAGGCTGAAAATGCACGCCACAATACATGGAGGAAGTTAACACAACCATCAGTAACACGCAAACTTCAAATGCTAGAAGATCTTTTATACTGGGAAACAGTTCAGGAAAAGGCAACAAGTGGCATAGGAGCTTCCTGCAGATCTTGCAAAAAAGAAAACACTCTCAGTCTGCCACACAGCGGTGCCAGCACCTCAACTTTAAAAAAGAAAATAAAGAAAAAAAAAAACCGTGAAAAATTATTTCTTCACATTGAGCTTTTCAACTTAAAAAGCACCTAACGCTATGGAGCTGCTATGAGGAAAGGGGCCAGACAACAGCTTCTCCTCCTGCAGCAGTGACTTCTGTAAGAAGTCACACACCACACCTGGTGAGGCACTGGCACTTCCTCTTTACTCTGGTGCCTTTTGGAAAGCGGTGTGGATTCTTAATCTTCCCGAGCAGGCTCCTGGGGACACAGACGTAAAACGGGCAAGACAGAATTCTCTGTACTTCATGCTGCAGGAGGAGTTTGGAGCCCACCAGTACTGCTAGAGACACCTTAGCAAACATCCCAGAATTTTTAACGATGGGACTTAGATACTGCAATCCCAATTACACCCCGTTATCACAGGCATTAAAGGAAAAAACAATCACATCACACAGGGACTAGCTGACAATTAACTAGAAAAAAGCCAAAGTCACCCACCTGTTGGCACTATCATGGGAGGCGGGCGGGGGCTCATGATGGGAGGAGCAGAGGGCGGCATGGGGACCACGTTGATGCGCGGGGTGTGGATTATTGGTGGCATGGGGGTGGCTATGACAGATCCCGGCGGCAAACGGACCACAGGAGTCATAGGGGGCCGAGGCATGACTGGAACTGCAGAAACAACAGCGGCACGAACGGGAGGGGGCATCTGGAGAGAGAGGGTATATTTTCTGAGCAGCTCGGTGCTGTTCACAATCCTGATTAAAATAACCAGGGCAACACACAGAGGATTTTGACTGGCCAAAGGCTGGCTGGAAGCTCAAGCAAGCCCACCGTATGGCCGGTCCAAGCTGCCTGCAAATGGGTGCAGAGGCCTCATTAACAGATTAAAGGGTTCCTCCTTCCCTCACCACTCATGGTATCAGACCATGAGCCAATCTCAAAGGAGGGGCTATTTCAGAGTCACCAGCAGAACCCTTGGGGCAGGAGCACTGGGGAAGTGAGTCACCTGTGACCATTTCTTACCTGGGGCTACTTTTGTTCTGCATCATGCTTTAGTACCCCGAAAGAAAGGCCCCCACCCATTCCTTTGTAAGCCATACTCCCTTCCTTCAAGGTCTTACTGCCCAGCTCATCAAGTCTTTTTGGTACCTCTAAGGATGAAAAGCCACACCCAAGTCTTATTTTCCATGTTTAACAGCAAGCTCAATAGGGTTTAAGAGTCATTTGGAAACACAAACTTCACCCAAAATTTGCTTCTAAGCCAGTGCCCTGCTGCTATGACCCTTGATCTTAGTCAGCACTCCCTTCTAATTAACCGCGGTCACAGCCACTTCCTTTTGGAAGCCCAAACACTTACTGTGGGTGGGCGAGGCACAGATGTGATAGGCTGAGCACTGGCCGGGGGATTTGATGCTGATGAAGGAGGCGGTGGCTGGGGCATCTCATTGGGTTTGCTGGGACCGATCTTCTCCTTGCTGTCATCTTCTGGCACCAGGCCCTTGGCCTTATGGATAGCTTCGATTTGCTCTTGGAGAGTAATATTGGCCTGAGCAGCCTGTTGTGTGCGAGCCATGCTGCCCGAGTGGCCATCCCAGGTCACCTGAGAGGATAAAATAAATCACAATCACTGCAGCCTGTCCAGACTGCGGTGTGAGCTGCAAATAAATCAAAGAGCGCAAGTTCAAAAGACTCCTATCTCTCTAAGCATTCATAATACTACAGCAACCTGTTAAAAAACAAGTTTCCACTCTACCTTTTCCTCTGGTTTCTGGATTTCTTCTTCACCGATCTTTTTACCAATGGCAGTCTCCTCTACACCAAAGATATCAGTACGGCGCTCTGCCAGCTGCTTCAAGCTGCTTTCAATATCCAAACCTGCAGGCAAAACCAGAAATTCTTATTTCAAGCTATATAATCAAAGCCAAACATGAGCAAGTCTCTGTTAATGATCTCTAAACTGCTTGGCACCCAGGAACTGAGTGCTGCTCTTTTTAGAAAGAGACTGCAACTGCTGGCTGGTCGGCAGCCGTTAATGCTCTTCGCCTTTAACTTTACTGAAAGGTTTCAACGTCTGAGTGCCAAATGGATCCACATCATCAGCACACTAAGGACATCACACAGAAAGCTACACTTGAGATGGTCCTTATACGTGTGACCTTGGGGAGCGAGGGGGTGTGCTAAGAGTTCACAGAACTCATTTAGGAAGCGGGTTTTGCAAGTCTCATCAGATGCTTGAGCTGACCTGGGGCATACACCTCATCATCACTCTGCTTTTCACGGATGGATCGATCACGCTGCTCCAACCATCGAGGATCCAGGAGACCAATTCGCATGTGTTCTTGCATTTTACTGGCAGGAATTTTCTCTCCAGTGATGGGGGAAACAAGATACTCATCTGGAGCTGGAGCGGGTGGCAATGGTTTTGAGGCTAGAAAAACAAAACCACATTGTTAAAAACACATCAGAGGACCCAGCCTAGAAACAAGTGCTTTTGTGGTCATTCAGGAAGAAATAAAGTTTTTCCTTCACCTTTGGGATCATAATCTTTCCGCACAATGACCTGATCTGGCGTGGGAGGAAGAGGTGGTGGCATCGGGGTTTCTGGAGGAGGAGGAACCTTCTGACCTTCATCTTCATCATCTGAACCCTTATTTAGAAAACTAAAGTCATTAACAGGTTCTTGTAGCCAAATAGCAACAAACAAGATTTCAGAAAGGCATAAAAATCCTAAGCAGTGCTGGAAGAACCAACTACACAGCTTCAAAGCAACACAGCTATTTTGCCTCTGGACACCTATGCCACAGTGGTTCCTCTGGATAATTACAATTCAGAAATTCAGCGGACCCAGAAGAGGAAGCAAGTACTCCTCAACTTCCACATTACCACAGCACAGCAAGCAGGGGCTTACAGTTAACCATGCTCTTGTTCCTTGTCACCAGAAAAACAGCTTACATACAGTGGGTGGAGGAAGAGTGTAAAAATGAGTCATCTTACAGTGCTCCAGCCCCTGTGCAGAGGAAAGCCCAAAAGGCTTGATCACATAAACATAAAATCCACACTATGAGGTGACAAAATTACTGGATTTCTCTCTTGGAAATTGTACTGTCATGGAAAACATTAAAGATACCGTACTCCAGCAGAAACAGCTTGTTTTGAAATTCCATCAGAAGGAAATCTCATTTCCTCAAGAAACTGAGGAACTTCTTACAGTGAAAATGAAGGGCAGCATAAGCCACACAAACTTTACAGAGAAGAAGTAGTGTTGATTCTATTGACTCGTTACCTCATCCATATCCTGCACTTGTGTGTCTTGATCCAGTTGAGCTGGGGGCTCATCTGTTTTCTCTTGCTTTTCATCTTCCTCATCTGACTCCACCTCCATCTCCACCTCCTCACTTTCCCCAAACTTCTCATACCGCTCCTGGATCAGGATTCGAGCTCCCAGCTCTTCTGGAGTGGTGGGAGGAGGGAAATTCCCTGCAACACAGAAAACAGAGCTTCCGTTTCTCTATCCTATTTCGTTGTTAAATGCACAGACAGAAATACCAGTCTCTTGAATAAAAATCAGTTTCTGTACAAAGCAGTGGCATCAAAATCTCCCGGGTGGGAGCTAAGGTATATAGAAGAGAATGGATGGAGTCTATACAGACCAATGCCAGCATAACACATGAGAATGAAGGTATTTACAGGTAAAAGCACTGCTAGAACATGGGACAAGTTCTGCTGTCCTGGTAAAAGTGGAAAAGCGGACACTAGTGGAGACCTGGACTTCATGTAAGGAGAACATTATTGTCAACTCCAGAAAAAAATCCAGCCCTGCACACTGTCACTAGGAGGCTTTCCCTTTTATCTTTGAAGGATACGCAGCTGTAAAACCCAGTGTCTGTCTAAAAGGGGCATTTCAGGACATAGTCCCTACTCAAAAGGGGCAGAGTTTCATCAAGGTTACAGTGCTTAACTTCAGTACCTTGCTCATTGGGCTGAAAGTCAACTGTTTCCACGACCACAAAGTCATGCCAGTCAATCTGGGCATAAGCAACACGCTCCTTTTCCTTCTCCTCCTCTTCCTTCTTTCTCTCTCGCTCCTGGAACTTTGCCCACTCCACTCTGTAATAAACCTGCACAAGCAGACATAACACAAGCACCAGATGTCAGACAAGAAACAGATCACAATCATCTCTACAGCATCCAGAAGTTTACGCTACCAACCCTTTCAGGGCAGTTACACAACCACTGCTTCAGAGGCCTGGCACAACAAAGTAGTATCTGTATTTCATTTAGAAACTACAGGTTTGCCTACTGAGTACTGCATTGCGCCAGCTTTATAAATCAGCTTTCTAAAGCTGGAGTCGCAGACCTCTTGAGCCAAGACCAAGCCATCCAGGTGTGACATGACTCTCAAGATTCACAGTCTACAAACAATTCACAGACACTTTATTACAACTCTGTAACACCATCTTTCCAAAGCAAAAGCAGTCTTTGTGACAGAGACAGAAGTCAAAGTAATAGAGAACAGCGTGGAAGGACTGAGGCGTCACGGTGAAGCTGTCTGAGAGGGAAACTGGGGTACCCTGTACTCAAGTGACTACAGGGGACACATCTGTGTATTTCTATTTGCTGTCACTATGTCAAACATGCAAACAGAAAAAAATTAACACAGAACTGAAACACTTCAGCAATTTTCCAAATTTTTCATACAACACCTGGTCTAGGACTTCCTTGGGATTTTCGGCCTCTTTCTTGAGTTTGAGCAGTAAGCCTTTCGGTGGGATCAAGATCTGCAACATATTTTGCACAATAGTTGGTGACAATTCTTTTTGTCAAAGCCTCCTTAAAAGCAATTATTCTCTTTCCCCACTGACAAAAGTATCAGACCCCTGGGGTTATATTCCATTTACTCTATTGCAACCCTCTTATTATTGTTCGTACTTGCACTTAGAAATATTCCCTCTGGGCCTTCCAGCTGCCCTCCATAGTTTAAAACCCACAACTTTTACTTCTATTACAACGTCTCACACATTAAAGTAACAGTCCACTGCTCAGTGCTGCACATCGCCAACACCGTGCAAGACAACCACTCTGCTTGAAGAGTGAGATTGAAAGGATGGACTCCTAGACCTGCACATATTTCTAGTCCGGCTGTTTTGTAAGTCTTCAGTAGCCTTCAAAACTCTACACTGCTGCTGAAGGAACGAACTTGGCAGGTAAACTGCCACGAGTACCTTTGTGTACTGCTCCACCAGCTTCGTGAAGTAGTTAAAGAGACTGTGCTGGGGGCGAAGGAAGTCAAACTGGTAGTTCCTCTGCTCTTTCTGCATCAGCTGAGTCAAGAACTGCCGCCCGTTCCGAGCCACAAACTGCGCCGTTAGCTTCACTACATCCAAGTCAAATGCTGAGATGGAGGGAGGATCTGCAATGAACTCGAACTCCGGAGGTGGCTCTTTTGGAACGACTGTCTCCTGGATCACCTGGGCCTGCACCTGCAGAGGTGAACAGACAGCTCAGTGACTGAAGAAATTGTTACCAAACACCTCAGAGAGCCCATTTTTCCTTCAGCTGTTGCAGGAAAGCAACTTGAATCTAGATATCCTGGCAGCTGCAAGGATGAGAAAAATTAGTACCACAGGGTAGATCTAGGTGCCTGTATTTAGGCCTACTATAAACCAAATGTGGCTCCAACAGCTATAAAAACCTGGAAATAATCAGGACTTCACTATAACCCTCCAGGACAGCCAATAACACACAGCGTGACTATTGGCCATGCAAAGCATAGGAGACCTGGACTCAGACAGTGCCCTTTCTCCATCCAGTATGTACACAGGCACAGCTAAACAAGGTTAGCAACATTCTGTACCCCATATTTTAAGTGGAAGCTCATCCTTCTGCCAGAAAGAAAGGAAATGTTTCTTCAAACAGTGCACGCAACAAGCCCAAACTGAGCTCCAAGCGATTACTGTATCAGTCACTACACAGTTAAAGGTAATTAAGATGCACTAAGCAGAACAATACATGGGCTCTCTCACACCACTTCGAGTTACCAGCAACTGGGGGGGATGCACATTTGCATCAAAACAAAGTCCCAGATACTAAACTCTTTGCAAATGTGTAACTCCTTCACTTGTCTCATCTTTCAGATCTCCTGCTTAACGTCCAGCTGTGACACAACCAGTCAGAAGCCAAATTCTCTACTAGAGTGAGAAGCAACACCTACCTTCTGTGGCAGCTGCTGCTGAGCGCTTTGCTGCTGCTGCATGACCTTGGGAATAGCAGCCGAGGGCTCCTGTGCTTTGCCCTCCTTGAACTCGCTGACTTTGTGCCGGTAGTATGCATGGTAAGGATCATTTGGATTCAAGAAATTGAACTTGGGGTTATTTATTTCATTCTGACGAATTCGAGCTTCAAATTCTGGACCATTCCTGGGGAGGAAAAATATCAATTGAGATGAACGGGCATCAACTCGAGTGTAAATGTCTGTTTCTGCCATAATGTATTGACTCCTCAGGAGAAAATCTTCTCTCCTGCTTGCAAGGAGTTTACCTCTTTTCGAGTAACTCACCCCCAAGGGAGCAGCCAGTTGTACACACAAGTTAAAGGCATTTGTCCTCATTTAGTCTGTAACGCTTCACAGTGAGTATTTAAGGCAGTTAAAAACTCACACCCACAAGCGTTCCACAATCTCACTCGGCTACATGCAAATAAAAAATCATTTACTGGCTTAGACAATTTACTGGATGAAGTTACTTACGAGACCGATTTTATTTGCTCTGTAAGACTAGTTTCATTTCCAGAAAGCTCATATAAGGAACCAAGCAGGGAGCCATCAGCCTGTGCAGACTGACCTCAACAGAGTGCTGCACTTAGGAGAGCCCTAAGCTTTAGTTCAGGTAACGCTGCCTCCTGCCACCCAAAACACACAGCCACTTATTTCTCAGGGTAGTCTGATGAAGTTAACAGCTGCTGCAGCACATTTCATATTCTCTGGATACCTCCCGGTCTTGTTTAGACACTAAGCCTCTTCCAAAAGAGGAGGGCTCTGCAATACCAAAGCATTGGTATTTATACAGCCCTTTCCTTATCCCTCAGAGGAAGCCAGCGCTCCCTGGCAGCACTTTAGAGATGGGTTACACAATGAGTGTCTGACTAGACCAGCACTCAGTAATTGTCCTAAACCCACAGCAACAACCGTCCCACTCTAGTGAGTGAAAGCTCGCAGTGTCCAACCTGTCTGGATGCCAGGAAGGTTAAGAATTCACCCAGCCAGCTGAGGAGGGGAATTTACCTCCCGTGCTAATTATACACTGCCAGGGAGACCAAGATCTGGCCCCCTGAGGCCTCACGTAGAGGCAAGCCAACCAGAAATACTGAAACATTAACAGAAACACCACAGGAAGATGGTCTAGCTGGCACTAACAGCTTGCACTTGCAGAATGATGACATTTGGCAAACGGACAAAGCCCAAATGAGTAAACCTTATTCAGCTTTTAGATTCCTGCCCTAAACTTGACATCTATACTGACACTAATCAATCTGCTACAGTCAGCAGGGGAAAAAATCCCACACACATCATGGGCAGCTCATCTGTCCTGAGAGAGGATCTGCGTGCTCTCTGGGGGTACGCACTTCTCTTCCCCTTGGCTACCAAGGGACAGAGAAGCTCGCGCAAAGGTGCAGCCCAGCTGTTGGTGCAGCTGGCCAAGCTGTTCACGAGCAGGGATGGGCTGAGCCTCAGGGCTCACAACCAAGTGAGCATCCCTGTACCAGGAAGCTTTGCCTGCACACTGTAGAACAGAGTCGTGACACCTCTTGGCTACACTGCTCAGCAGAGCACCTGTAACAAGGCTCCCATCCTACCTGGAATTTCATTTCCCCTCCAGATCATTCAGAACAGGAACTGTTACCTGGCTATTGCACCATGTGCTATAGGTGTTGCCAAGAACTTTTCTAGCAAAGCGCCTCTTACACCTCTTAGGTCGAATGTTGTTGTTTCTCTTCCACAGTCTCACTGGTAAAGCCCAATCCTTAAAATCCTTCATGTAAAATCCCAGGGCTGTGACCTGCTTCAGCCTCTGGAGCTGGGCAGACATCAGTGGTGAAGAAGAGAAGCACGACAATCCCAGGAAACGCCCAACATCACCAGTGTCACTTACCTGGCCACGAAGCTGGCAGTCTTGTCCACAATATTCCTGACCTCTGGAGGAGGATAAATAATTCCTACCACAGGCTTGGCTGGTGCTGCTTCCTCTTTTGGCTCCTCTTCTGGCTGTAATAAAAATGTACATATACACATATTTATTTTTCTTATACTTCTCTGTACTGCTGCCTCATAACTACAGTGACTGTTCAAAAGGTGATTAGGTGGCGGTACAGAAGACATCTTTCATTACGGTGTTTGCAATCAGCCAAGATACTGAACTCAAACAGGCTAAATCAAAGCTGAGAACAGAAGGAATTTCAAATAACACCGAGTAACACGCTCTATAGCAGCATCAGGAGGTGAAAGCAAGGCCTGGTGGGGTGCAAACCCAGGCTAGGTTCATTTTCTGTTGCCTGAGTTGGAAAATTCACCTGTCTTCTCTCTCAACTTCCCCATCTTCATTGTGAATCACAGAATGTGAGGAGCTGGAAGGGACCCGGAAAGCTCCCCTAGTGCAACCCCTGCAGAGCAGGATCACCAGAGCAGTCACACAGGAACACGGCCAGGGCTTTGGGGGTCTGCAGAGAAGGAGACTCCACAACCTCTCTGGGCAGCCTGGGCCATGCTCTGCCACCCTCACACTGACAAACTTTGTCCTCATCTTCAGCTTGAACCTCCTGTGCTCCAGCTTGGGACCATTGCCCCTTGTCCTGGCATTGGCCATCCCAGAGCAGAGCCTGGCTCCTTCCTCCTGACACTGCCCTTTCCCAATGGATCCCCAGGAATGAGGGCACCCCTCAGGCTCCTCTGCTCCAAGCTCAAGAGCCCCAGCTCCCTCAGCCGCTCCTCAGCAGGAGATGCTCCACTCCCTCCAGCATCTCTGTGGCCCTGCTGGACTCTTTCAAGCAGTTCCTGTCCTTCTGGAGCTGAGGGCCCAGCACTGGACACAAGATTGCAGCTGTGGTGTGAGCAGGGCAGAGCAGAGGGGCAGGAGAACCTCTCTGCCCTACAACCACCCCTTCTCATCCAGCCCAGGATGGCGTTGGCCTTCTTGGCTCAAGGGCACAGTGCTGGCTCATGGGCATTGCTGACAATCCTAATACACCTGCACATATCGTTCTGCAACTCCATGCTTAATGCAGGCTGTGTAAGAATTAATGTTCCAAACAGCACTGCCAGTTCTCCTCCACAGCCCCTACATCACTGGACTTCTCCTGCCACACAGGTCTGGTTTAACAATCAGTCTCCAGTCCCACAAACTCACTCCCCGGCTTCTCAGGGTGGGAGACGATGTTTGTCTGCTTGCCAAGGGCACCGGCTGCAGGGATGGGCACAGCAAGGCCACGCCACGGGAACCAAAATAAGTCCTCTTGGTGTTTTTACTATCGCAGCCTTGATCCCAAGTAGGTTTATAAATGCTAAGCCAAGAGGCAGCAACAGGGAACAGCTACAAAAACACATCCAGGAAAAACTCTGTGTTGCTGAACAGCTTTGGGATTTATGAACATTCCCAGAGGTTTGTGGGACTGCAAGAAATCAGAACGTAAATTATTAACTCCACATTAAATAAAACAACCCTTTTAATCCTACTGTGGTTGCATCAAAAGCTGTTTTGTAGAGAAAAGCTCTGCAGGGCATTTTTCTCGCTGACATTACAGGAAGATCTGAACCCAAGTCCCAGTGTGCTCCCTAAGGACACCTCTGTCTTCCAGTCAGTCCAGAAGCTGCTCTTCGCGGGGTACTGAGGATCCCTCTCCCCTTTCCTCACCAAGTAACTTGCACAAGTTCTATAAAAGAGAACAGCCCTATGCGAAATGTTTACACTCTTAACAGGGACCGTCAGGGAAACTCTAAAATACCAGTAAAGCTCCCAGCTCTGCTAAATCACAGAGTCCAAGGCGGAAAACTCTGGAGTCAGACACAGCCTCCATAAAGGCTGTAAAGAAGGCACCATAAATACTTTTAGTTTTCACTCCCACTCCCTCCAAACAACATCATCTCGAGGAGCTGAAGGGTAAGGCAACGCCACGCTTCAGAGGTGCTTTTACTTAATCAGAATGCTGTTAAACAAGCACACCTCGCTTAAGCCTATGAAAGTCACTGGGGTTTTCTGGGGGGAACCACAGTTTTCTTCCTAATCGTGCCAGCTACACGAAATCACCCAGGACTGTCAGTCAGCCCAGCCTGTCGTACGGCCCCACGAGTGCTGAGCTGGCGGGTGAACCCGCTGGGGAAGGAACGGCTGCCTCAGGAAGAGGCTCCCGTGGAGGGGAACATCGCCGGCACAAAACAGAACTGGGGAGGCACTGTAAAACGGGACCGCTAAGCTCTCAGTCACGCAGGGACGGGTGGGTTCAGTCCTTTCGCACATTGTCGGCGTCGGAAGGGATGTGCCCAGAGCTCACAGCAAAAACCCTCCACGTCCGCCACAGGG
>NW_010163980.1:0-1053 GCF_000695765.1 Mesitornis unicolor
CGGGGTCCCCTGGGCTGGGGTGGAAGGGGGTGGACACACAGCGTGGGGACGGGATTTGGGGACATGGGTGACACTGGGACAGGGAGAAGGGACATGGGGAAAGACCACAGGGACCTCCACACACCCAGGGCTCCCCCAGCTCTGCCACACCAGTACCAGCACCCCCTTGGGGACCCCTGTCCTCCCAGCATGTCCCAGTGCCGCCCAGTGCCATCCCAGCATGTCCCAGTGCTGCCCAGTGCCATCCCAGCATGTCCCAGTGCCACCCAGTGCTGCCCAGTGCCATCCCAGCATGTCCCAGTGCCATCCCAGTGCCATCCAAGCATGTCCCAGTGCTGCCCAGTGCCATCCCAGCATGTCCCAGTGCCATCCCAGTGCCATCCCAGCATGTCCCAGTGCTGCCCAGTGCCATCCCAGCATATCCCAGTGCCGCCCAGTGCCATCCCAGTGCCATCCCAGCGTGTCCCAGTGCCCATCCAGCACCAGCTCAGCACATCCCAGTGCTTCCCAGTGTTACCCCTGCATGTCCCAGTATATCCCAGTGCCATTCCAGTGCATCCCAGTGCATTGCAATAGATCCCAGTTCCATGCAAGTGCATCACAACACATCCCAGTGCTGCTCCAGTGCGTTCCAATACGCCCCAGTTCCATCCCAGTGCAATCCTACTGCATCCCAGCACCTTCCCAGTACATCCCAGTGCCATTCCAGGGCATCCCAATACACCCCAGTTTACACCAGTACATCTCAGGGCCATCCCAGTTCATGTCAATGCAACCCAGTGCCAACCTGCTGTGTCCCAGTGCCCTCCCAGTTCATTACAGTTCACCCCAGTTCCATCCCAGTGCCCTCCAGCTGCATTCCAAAACAGCCCAGTCCCATCCCAGTATGTCCCAGTGCTATTCCAGCACATACCATTGCAATCCAGTTTGCCCCAGTGCATCCCAGTGACATCTCACTGCATCTCGGTGTCAATCTACTGTGTCCCAGTTCCATTCCAGTGCATCCCAGTACTATTCTAGTCCCTCCCAGTTCATCCCAGTACCATTCCAGTG
>NW_010163981.1:0-14930 GCF_000695765.1 Mesitornis unicolor
GCAGCCCGGTACGAGTACCTTCATCCCGGTACTGCTATCTGCCTCCCGGTGCTGGTGCCCACAAGTCGATATGGGTACCCACATTCCAGGACTGGTATCTGCTTTCCAGTGCTGGTACATGCATTCTGGTACTGGTACTCACATCCTGGTATGGTACCTGCATCCTGGCACAGCTACGTGCATCCCGGTATGGGTAGCTGCATCCCAGTATGGTACCCATATGCCAGTACTGGCTCATAACCTGATATATTACATGCATCTCAGTACTGGTACACACATC
Source organism: Mesitornis unicolor (assembly GCF_000695765.1). NCBI lineage: Eukaryota > Metazoa > Chordata > Aves > Mesitornithiformes > Mesitornithidae > Mesitornis > Mesitornis unicolor. The sequence goes on from NW_010163981.1 coordinate 281, forward strand.
AATATGCTATTGCATCTAAGTAAAGTACCTACATCCCAGTACTGGTACCCATATGCCAGTAGGGTACCTGCATCCCAGTACAGGAACTTGCATTCTGTTTACAGTATCTGCCTCCCAGTATCTGCATCCTGGTACAGTACTTGCATCCCAGTACTGGCAGCCAATCCCGGTACAGTACCTGCATCCCAGTATAGCATCTGCATCCTTCTGCAGGAATCCGTATCCTGGTATGTTACCTGCATCCTGGTACAGCACCTGCATCGCTGTATGGGTAATTGCATTGCAGTATGGGTACCAGCATCCCAGCACCAGGTACCTGCAGAATCTGGCACAGGTGTCTCTGAGCTTTACCTCCATCCTGACCCTGGCACCCACATCCCGGCACAGGTCTGGGTGCCTCCGCCTGGCACGGGGCACACGGTGCCTCCAGCGCTGGCACCCACCTCAGCACAGAGCACATGGGGCAGCCTGGCACCCAGCATCCTGAACTGGCACCTTTACATGACAAGCACAGCAGCACCCACACCAGGCCTGCTGCCCCTGCACCCCCTGTCATCCTGTGTCCCCATGACCTGGCTGTGGCACCATCCTTGCCATGGGTGAGCTCCTGCAGCCCCGACATGTGCGTCCCTTGTCCCACATCTGCCCCAGCACAGCACACATGGCTCTGACACACTGGCACTATTAATAACACACCGCAGCACATGGGCCTGCTGCTCCCACAGGGCCCAGCCTGGTTTGGGCTCACCAGAGAATACCGTGTATCCCATCAACATTGGCATTGCCTCCTCCACCCTGCATGGTAGCACCAGCCGTGCTTCCTCCCCATCCCTACCTGGGCACCCCAGTTTGCCATGGTGGAAAGGGTCTCATCTCCCACCCTGGCAGCCCAGAGGAACTCCCTCACACATAGGGTACAGCCCGGTCTCATCCAGCCTGAGAGCAGAGACCTCGGAGAGCTGCTGGGAAAAGCCTTTTCCCCAGCTGCGCTCATGTTTCCAGTGCCCAGTGCCTGCGGCCATGTCTGAGCCTGCAGAAACAGAAATAGCCAAGGGAAAAGCTGCCGCTGAGAAATGGGAGCAGGCAGGGGAGGCAGCACAGCCCCAGGAGCTGCTGGCATGTGGGGGGAAAGCAGCTGCCCGGAAGCAGGGAGCTTGGCCCCCCACATTGGGACACGCACTCAGAGCCACGGCTCCCAGGGGCAGCCAAGCACCCTGCTTCCCACTGCCCATGAGATCCTCCCAGAGCGACACAGGGACCTGTCACTATCCCTCCCTGCTGGCTGGCACTTGTTGCAGACACACGTGTCCCCAAGCATCATGGAGCCCCGGACCAGCCCCCTGCCTTGTCCCACAAAGCCAGGCTTCAGCTCCTGTTGTAAATCCCAGCATCTGCCCCCAAATGGAGTGGGCAGCCCAGGCTTTTGGGGTCTCCTTGCTCACACCACAGCCAAGGGAGGCCCCAGCAGGTGCAGGACACGATATGCAAGTGGAAGGCGTGTAAAAATTTATTTTCATGTAGAGAACAAACCTCCTAAAACGGAATGGGTTTGCCAAACGGCACCAGACAAGGTCCTGGCTAGCAGAGCCACGTGCGGTGGGTTTGGGCCTGGAGAAGGGACACAGAAACACTAGGGATACAGCCCTAGTAATGCCATGAACCATGAGCTGGCAGGGAGCGTGGGGACAGCGGGTGCCAGACAGGTAGAGCAGCTACAGCACAGGCAGGAACACCACTGTCCGGCCAGTGCTGGGGATCAGGCATTGGCAGGATGGGGACACTACCCGGGGGCTACCCCTGAAAGAGATGCTGGATGCCACTCAGCCAGTGACTTCTCAACCCCCTCACTGGCTCTAGGCCACAATAAAAAGTTTAAATGGACAAAACACACAGAAAAGCAGCTCCAGCTGTACCTCGGTCCTGCCCCAACAGCTGCCTGCAAATGAACCTACCCTGAGAGTGCTCAAAAAGCCTAAGAGCTGGTGTCACTGAGCTGGGAGCTGAGCACTGTGGGCCAGCACAGGTTGGCCTTGCTCTTTCAGCCTCAGAGACAGGGACACTGTGGGACTCTGGCCTCAGATTTGCCCTGGGCTTAAGTCGGGGCAGCTGCCTGGCTCGGGTGTGGACAGGGGACAGGGGAAGTAAGAGCTTCCAGTCATACCAGGAGTTGTAATGCCCAGAGCCTCACACTCTGGGATGGCCTTGGTGCGGCCAGAGTCCCACAGAGGGGACAGCAGGACAAGGGCCATATGCCAGGGTATGGCACAGCACAGCACCAGCTCAGTGATGGCACTGCCAGGAAAGGATGGCACCCTATGCCCTTGCAGCCCTGCCCAGCTTACTGGGACTCCTGGGGCCCTGCGAATACTGGTGGCCATGAATACTGATGACGAGTGTGGGCAAGGGGACAAGCCACGTAGACAGGGAGGGGAGAAGGGCAGACGGGCCTAGAGCCTCAAACACTGCAGGAGTATTTTTACGCAGAAATGAGATGGGGCCTGGGACAGGTCCTGGGTGTCGCTCCCTCTCCTTGCAGCCTTGGGGGCTGCAGCCACAGCATCACACCAAGGGCCAGGAGTTACCTCAAATCAGGGGGGCTTGGGGGGTGTAAGCGCCTGGCCCTCCATGGCTGCTCTGCCCTTCCCAGTGCTGGCTGAGGGAAACACGGACAAGGGCTGGAGGTGTACCCCAGGGGGGCTGAAGCTACGAGCCCACTCGACAACTCTGCTGCTGCCAGGGACTCGTTGGGCTCCTGGAGTGCTGCCCCTCAGAACTGAGAGCACCAGCACAGCCCTCTGGGGAAAGGATGCACCCAGCCCAACAGATACTGAAACACTCATGTCTGAGATTAAAAATAAACGTTAAAAAAATTTAACAGAATAAAAGACAGGGGTGGATCCTCCCACTGCTGGTGGGGCAGAGCCCCAGGCTGAGCAGACTGGTCCCTGCTGCCATGGCTGGGCAGGAGCCACATGGGTGAGGAGGCCGCAGAGCGAGGCTGGCCGGCGCCGGGGAATCTATCCTGCTGGTGCTGGGAAAGCTGGTTTCACTGGTCCTGCAATCCAGACTGGGAGGAAAGGAGAATTTCCCACCAGGGACCAGCTTGAGGCAGGGCCCTTCACTGGGGTGTCATTTGGGACAGGAAGGCTGGTGTCACAGGGAGGATGGGTTGGAAAGCGACTCATTTTTTCTTGGCTACCACGCGGTACAGCGTGAACCCTACCAGAGCAGTCACCGCGGCTCCCAGAGCCACCCGGAGCCAGAAAGACGCGGCTCCCAGCTCCACGGCGTTCAAGTGGCTGCAAGGAAAAACAAATCAGTGAGTGAGGTGCACAGCGACGGCTGTCCAAACGTCAAGCCCCTTGACAGCCTGAAGCGCTTCCATCTCAAGCAGGGAGGTTGGGGTGTCCCTGGGGGAGTGAAGGGAGCACAGCTCCAGTCCAGGGGATCCAGCCCAGGTGACGGCAGTGAGCAGCGAGAGGCTCCCCAGCCCCATGAACCACAGCACCCGCCACCCAGCATCACCATCAAGCCAAAGGATGGCTCTCCGCTCCACTGCTGGGACGGACGTGGCTTTTACCCTCCCATGGTCTGGAAATAGCACACCAGTACCTAAATAATTAGTACGAGCAAGGAGGTATATAGCTGCCTTTCTAGGTCACACTGCTTTTACAAGTCCGAGTGCACCGAGACCCAGAAGCAGATGCAGGCAGACACACTGGCACAGCCAGGGACACCGACCTAAGGGCAGCAAGGGAAGGAGCTCAGTCCTGCCCGAGTGTACACATTCCCTTCCTAAACACGTGCTGGCCTGCATCAACATGCTCCTCTCCAAGGCGGAAAGACATATCCATTATTCATTCTCCACTAAATCAGGGGAGAACAGCCAATCCCTGGCCCTCCATTACGCTGTTATTTATTTATACCACATAACCTAAGATATATTAAGAATATTTAAATTTTAATACTGCAGAGGGGAAAAAAAAAGGTGTCAGCTCTAAAAATAAAGTTGTTTATTGAAAAGAAGCTAGAGGGAAAACCACTCACTAGTAATCCCACCCCATCTTCCAATGCACTCACATGTTGTCCCCAGGAGGGCTCTGACCCTGGTGTTGCACTGACCCCCAGCTTTCAGCCCCCTCTGTACCTCGAGTGGAGCAATGCCACACGCAGATACATTCTCCTTCCCAGATCTCCCATCACCACCCACGTCCAGCCTGGCTGTTGCCCTACACTGTTACCCAGCCCTGTCCAGGTGCAGTGCGTTCCCCAGGGAGGCTGTGTGAACAGAGGTCTTGCTTCACTGACCTCTTTTTCAGTCTGATTCACCTCATCAGGAGAAAATAGCTGCCACCCTGCGTCTGCAGGCCTCAGCAAACTAGGCTGGCTACTCCCTTCAGCATTTTCTTATCTGAGGCTTCAGAAATAAAAACTCCTGTGGCATGATCTATCTAATAAATCTCCCAGAAAGACACACAAGGCAGAAGAGAGCCAAGCCCCCTCTGCTCTCTCCAAGCAGGGGAAGAAGTCGCCCTTTTTGTTTCAATTATTTGTATGAGCAGATGACACCAAGAGCTAGAGAGAAACCAAGTCAAAAGCAACGTGGCAGAGGCAGGGTTTGGATACAAGCCCCCCTCCCCAAACTGTGCTCCCAGCTGAAGATACTAACGGGAAGGTGGCAGCAGTGGCCAGTTTGGTGTAGATGGTGCTGCCGGGTGGACCCTGGCTGTGGCAGGAGAAGAGGAAGGGTGGTGGGAGACAGTGCTTGTAGCAGAACTCGGCAGGGGAGAGCCCGGGCTGCTGACTCGCTTCTGGCAGGTCTGTCTTGGAGGCCACAAAGACGCAGGGGATCTGGCTGTCCACGTAGTGTTGCTGCAGAGACACCAAGAAGTCCCAGCAAGGGGTAAGTGACCAAACCCTGGGAGATGTGAGGCTGCCATGCAAGGGCTGAAGTCCCACAGGGCCCCTGCCAGCTACCTTATAAATACTGGCACAGTAGCTGAAGGATCTGGGGTCGCTTGGGTCATAGATGAAGCAGGCAACATCGCAAGCTGTGTCCGATGGCTTCAGAAACTTCGTGTCAGCACTGACCTCATACAGCTGGGGCAGGAGGCAAAAGGATGCGTGGCAAAGCACCGTCTCAAGAGGATCGGCTGTTTCTCTCCCCAGCACACGGACTGTGCCAGTGTGACTGCAGCCACAGCCAAGCCCAGGGGTGCTGGGATGGTGCTGCAGCAGTACAGGGGAGACACAGTCCAGCCCTGCTGCAAGCCAGACACAGCAGCGGTTCCCTCTTCTCCCTCACTTACTATAAGGTACTTTTCCTGGCCGTTGACCTGCACCGTGTTGATCGCGTAGAGGGATGGCTCTCCTAGCTTCTCCTTCTGGGCCTGCCACCGATGAAAACACCGTCTCAGATAGCAGGGAGGAAGAGCAGTGTTTGGGGGAGGGAGAGTATTTGACACTGCCCCAAGCCCCCGTGCTGTAACAGCCACCTGAAGGCCAGCTAGCGACTGCCACAAGACGGGGGGCATTTGTAACAAGCAGGGAAAGCCCCCATCACCTCAGGGAGATACAGCTGCCCAGGAAAGGCACAGCCCCTCCACATCCTTAAGACAACCAGAGGGAGTAGACCCACTGCCTTAGGCAAAATTAAGGATGCAAGAGCCACAGCAACTGGGACCACCGGCACAGAGCAGGGTACGAAGCCATTTGCTGGGACACAGGGGCCTGGCCATGGGCAGGGAGGTGCCGTCACACAGCAGATTGCTCAATGGCCTCACAGCTCTGCCTCCTGCTCCGCAGGGCAGCTGGAGAGGGGAGTGGCCACTCACCGCGAGGCTCCTGCCGAGGAAGGCCTGCAGGAAGGCAGACTTGCCTGCGCCTCTGGCTCCCAGCACCTTGCAGAGGAAGACGTTTCTCTGGGTTTGGCCTTTCTCCAGGTCGATTCTCTTCTCCCGGGTCACTGGCAGGAGAGAGGCTGGGTGAGTGAGAGGAGGGACCTGAGCTGCAATAGGAGGGGAAGGCATGGCTGTACCTGTGAGGGCTTGCGTCTGGGAGTCCTGCTCCGAGAGGATGGGATAGCCCAAGTAGCCCAGGCACTCCAGGCAGTGCCGCACATCCAGGTAAGCCACGAGCCTGGAGGAAGAGAGTGCACCGGGAAGCCGATAAAGTCAGCAAGGGCTAAACAATGCAACTAAAGCCGGGGGAGAGGGACTGTGCTTACGTCCACTGGCAGAGGAATCCATGCAGGGAAAGCAGGCCTTTATCAGTGGTGCATACCGTGTTGTAGAGCTTGGGGCCCCAGGGCACGCGGGGGAAGACACTGAAGAAGTTCTGCAGCTCTGTGGGGGAGAGGGCTCCGTCCTGGTCCTGTCAGAACAAAGGAGAGTCAGGAACTGAGGCAGGATGGCCTACACACACACCAGCAGCTCTCTGCAGCCACACCAAGCATTGCTGGAGACTGCAGAGTGTCCCTGCCATACGAGCCACCCTACTTGATGCTGCAGAATGACAGGGGTGCTTTCAATGGCATAAATCAGTTGCAAGCAAGGCCAGAGCTGTGTGAGCGTGCAGAGAGCCTGTACCCCAGGGACTGCCATCAGTGCACAAACGACAGGCCGATTCTGCTCTGTGATTGCAGCTGAAACTAGTGTCAGCCCTGCTATTGGGGCAGGACTCATCCACACTCATGCCACAGCCCTGAGCTGCAGTTCCTTGGCTTCCCTGGGGCCAGCCACCCCACAGCAGCCTGCATCGCTCCAGCCTGGCCTTCCACGCTGCAGAGTGAACTAACCCAAGGTCTGTGTGCAGCCACCAGGCCACTGCCCACCAGCCTGCCACATACCAAGGCAGCACCTTCAGGCTGGTGTGCTGCAGGGCCACACCACAGAGGAGCTGCGGGCATCTGGGCAACCAGGGACATCCATTGACTCCATGCTGCTACTCCCCATGGCCACAATGCTGCCGTACTCCAGGTGCACATCAGCATCTGAATAATTAGTCCAAGCATGCAGATCCAATACATCCCCTTCTCTCTCTCTCCAAAGAGTCAGAGTATGGCACAAGTCAGTTGCTTTGTCTCTCTGTCCCTCCGGCCTGGCACTCCCTCCACAGTGCTGGCAGCCACGCAGATGCTTGTGCTTGGTCTGTGGGTGCTGGCCAGCAGCTGTGCCCGCTTTTCCCTGTCACCCCACATGCTGCAGCCAGGCAATACAAGGGGCTACATCAGTTTGATGTTACCTCAGACCCATCTTCTGAAGGCCCAAACTTTATTGGCTGCGCACAACCCCATGCCTTTGACATGCCATCAGACTACCTACAGCTTGCTCTGACCACCTCCTGCTCCCAAAGCCTCAGCAAGAAGCTGCAAAGGGCGTGCTGTGGCAGAGGAAAGCCCTTCACTGGCACTATGTCTGCTCCCTGGAACAGAGGGGTGGACAGAAGAGCAGCTACACTCAAGCGTGCAGGCCTAGCAAAGAGCATCCCCTCCCCAGGCAACTGACCGCGCACTGCCCACCTTGTCATGCTTCTCAAACAGCCGCTGCAGGAACTGGTAGCCTAAGTGGTTCAGCTCCGTGGAGCAGCCAGGGGGCAGGCGGAACCTGTCACAAGAGACTCAAGTGAGCAGCTACAACACCTACTCAAGCCCTGGATGAAGGGCAGCATGTGAGCATGTCCTTGGCCAAGCCAGATCTCCCCCAGAGCACACAGCTTCCCGCTCCCTCACTGCTGAAAGCCAGCAGTTGTTTCCAGGCCTCGCTATACTCTGACGCAGATTCTTGCTTTGGGTAGAAGACCTCGAGGGTGCACAGTGGCCTCCACATTTGTGCTGCCCAAGCAGCCGGGGAGATGACGTAGCCCCTGCTCTGCCTCGAGCTCAGGGCTTCAGTAGGGCACTGCACTGGGGTGCTTGCCACCAGCACAGGCCATGTTGCCTCCCCGTGCAGCCTGCTGTCTAAGGAGAGGAGGCAGCTCACAAGCCAAACCCTTTCATTGCTGCAAGATCACCACCTCTGGGGTGGCAGGCAGCAGACAAGAGATGGCAGCTGCAGTATCAGCTGGTAGGGGTATGCTGACAGATCACTGCTCCCGACAGGGCTGTTCTGCCTCAGCTCAGGCAGAAACAGAAGAGCCTTCAAAATACCCTTGCTAATGTCAAGGGAAGTCAGGCATAGGCCTTCATTCCTCACCTCCTTGCCTGCCTACATCAGAGCCAGCAGCACAGCCAGTGGCTTCAAGGCTCACTGTATTCATCCCCAACCCCATTTGTCAGCTTCAGCCCACAGAGCAAGTTGAGGAGCATGAACCTGACCATGAGCTAAGGGTGCAGATTCAGCCTCAGCTGAGGAATGGGGTAGACCCCAGGGTGTAGAAAGGAACCAGCAAAGGTGCTGGGGAGCCTAAGCTGCACACCACAGGGATGTCACACCTTACACACCCTGCCACACAGCAAGATACGCACTGTGGGTACAGATAGTCATCCGTCAGCTCCAGCTCGTCGTCATACCCGAACCGGCGGAGGATGGTCCAGGTGGTTTCGTGCCGGCCCCTCTGGATGAAAAGTGTGTTGAGGAAGAGAAAGCCTGCAGGAGAGATCAGGAGGTTCAGAGACAGTGGGACCAACTGAGCATTCAGCCTCAGAGATCCACTCCTCAGGACCACGTTTCCCTGGGAAAACAGTCTACTTGGACAGAGAGCTCTAGTAGCCACAGCAGGCTCAGGCTTACTTTGACAAGAGGGACTAATTAGGCTTGGAATTAAGAGACAGGAGGCTCAGCTCAAGGACAGGAACCCTTGCAATGTACTGAAAGAGACAGGTCCCTCCATCCCTTGCTGGGAAGGACCCCAGAGCCCTTGTGCTATTACCGTTCAACGTCAGGCCATTGTCCTGCACCCCGTCTGTGGTATTCTTCCACACAACCATCTTCACATCCTCCAGGGCCTGGGGAGCCAGTGGGTTTCCAAAGCAGGACTTCTACCTCCCAAGAGAAAGAAGGTCATTGTCAGCAAAGCACACAGACAGCACAACTCTCTATCTTGCCAGCATCCTTCTCCCCTGGCAAGGAGATGGTGTTTCTAGGAAAGAAAATCCACCCAGCTCATGGATTACTGCCTGGACTCTAACCAAGCCCTTGTTCTTCAGCATCCCAATGAAGTATGACTCCAAACGTCTCCAGAGCCTCCTGCTCTTCCCACTGCAGAGCAAGCTTAGCACAAGCTTAGTAAAGATGAAAGACCTATGGATCCCCCATGTGCTTCAAGACACACCCTACAGTGCTTTAACTTAACTTTAACTGCAATAGCAGAAGTACTGCATGCAAAAAGGATGGCTTTGTCAGAAGAGGGGCAGTCTTTCTGCCTGGCATTGGAAGGAAAGGGGACCCCAGGGACTTTCTACAAGGGACAGGGGAATATCTCCGCTCTGCAGCCAGTTCTACCTGGAAGTAGTTGAGTTCATCATCACTAAGGATCTGGTTGTTATCCTGGTCTGAGAGGTTGAAAATCCGGGTCAGCGCTTGTGAACATGCAGGTTTCAGCTGCAAGAGACCAACCACGATGACAGACACAGGGCACCACCTCGAGCTTGGCTCTTCCTCCTGCCTCCTGAAACCACACGTGTAGAGAGGGGTTCCCTTCCCACACTCGCTGGGAGCACGGTCCAGCTAGGCCAGTACCGCAGCCACCTGGGAGCTGGGAGTCAGAAGCAGGACAGCCCACAGGGAAGGTTTCTCCTGAACCCTTCCCACCATGGCTAACGCATGGTCTGGAGCATGAGGGCTTCTACCCCAACATGCCCCTGGACCTTGCAGCTCTCTCTGGCCTGGACATACCCAGCTGGCTACACTGAGCACAGCTGATGGATATTTTCCCCTCTGCTGGCTCCCCCTTCTTCTGGCTGCCTCGGCCCAAACTCTCCACTTCTCTACCAGGGGCAAAAGCACAACAAACCAGAGCGCTGTGACAGGGAGGAGAGCTCTTCAGGGGCTGCAAGCAGTGCTTCCTACCTGCTTCTCCTCTGGGTCATAAAGGGGGGCAGTGGGGTGCAGCACAGCTTTCTGGGCGTAGTAGAAGAGCTCAGAGATGTTCTTCAGGTTCTTAGCAGAGCACTGGGGATTCAAAGGAAGAGAGAGCCCTGTGAGTGGGGACAGAGCAATGTCTGTACATCACGAGGAAAAAACAAGAGGGAAACCTCTTGCTCATGCTCTGCCCATTCCACAGCCCCAGAGCCAACAAGGGCTGCACATAGCTCCAACATGAGGTAGAGAGCTGGCGTGGGCACTGAATCCCACTCCCTGCGAGGAAGGCAAAGGACAGAAATCCTAAAGCACAGGCCCTCAAAATCCAGAGAAGGGCACTTCTGCAGAGTTAACATTAGCAGAGCAGATCTCCACAAGCATGAAGGCTCCCTGACTCATGCCAGACAAGTGCTTCTACCCCTCAGGGAGGCTCTACATAATCCCTCCAGTTCCCTCACCTCCACGCAGGTCTCTATTTCTGAGAACTGGTTCATGATGGGCAGGATGACATCCATGGAGCTCCCCACCTGCAGGTCAGACTTGTTTCCCACTAAAATAATGGGGATCCTGGGAAAAAGAGACAGTGTCAGAAAGCACGACTGAGGCCATCTCTCTCTTGATCCCAGCACTTCCCCAGCCATGCATGCTCCTGGGCAGCTGGCTGGGGAGCCTCCCCACCCTCCTCTACAAGGTCCAGAGCAGTCTTCCTGCCTCCCATGCCTGTGAGCATACATCTGGACAAACAGACTGCCTGATCCCGCTTATGCTTTCACCAAGCAACAATATGTTTAGGAGTCTTTAATCCAGCACAGCAGCCTTCTGCCTAAGCGATCCACACACAGACTGCGGCTTCTGTGCTCCCATATTCCCTTGCCAGCCTCCTCTCTCTGCCTGGCTGAGAAGAGCTCAAGGGGGGGAAGGAACCTTCTCCCATGGCCCTCTGCCTCAGCTATATCTGTGAGAAAAGCCTCCATGTCCTTTTGCTACAGGGATTCTGGTCACAAGCCACAAAGCTGGTTTGATCTGAGCAACCTCTGCACAATGTAAAGGTAGTGGGGACCCCACAGCCTCCAGAATCCCCCAAACCTGCACCCATGGGATGCGGACCATGCCACACACAGTACCTGGAGCCCTTTTCAACTTCCCCGTTGACCATGGGGATCCACTTTGTACGAATCTGAAATGCAAGCACAGGGAAAGGCCTGTCAGTGCAGCCTGGGGAGGGAAAGGCAGCTCCCAGCACAGGAGCTGCAGCCTTCAGCAGGGCCCTGCAGCCATCTGCTCCCCAGCATTCCCCTGCACCAGCAGGCAAAGCAGACCCAGGGATGCTGGATGCCTGCAGAAGGATGTGATAAACCTGTTGCCCCTGGCACGTAAGAACAACAGCACACGTGGGAGCAAACTTGGGCTGTGCTCAGTCTGCCTCTGCTTGCAGAAGTCTCAAACCCCAAAGTCCCACAGGGCTGGGAGGCATCAGAACCCACCCACATCAAAAAGCAATAGCAGCCAGGAAGGACCCAGTGCTGGGAACTCCTCCCCCTCTGATGCTGCTGCTGGAGCAGGGCCTCTCGGGGCTCTGGCAGGGGACCCGTTACCTTCTCAATCGTGGCCTCCTTGGTGACATCGTACACCACGCAGACCACATTGGCCTGCAAGAGAGAAGCGGCAGAGGGTGGTGGTGAGTGAGGATGCTTGCGGTGCATCCACCATAGCCCAGAGCAGCCTGAGCCCGAGGCACAGCCCTGCTGCAGCTGAAGGCTGGCCCCACGACCCCAGCCCCCCACGCTGCTGGAGCACTGGCGCTGAATGCCGGCAGCGGCGGTTGAGTGTGCGTGAGCGTGCACACGTACACACAGCCCTCTGACAGCAACAACTTGCCTGCTGTCAACACAAGCTTTGCAACGGGCTGCTTGGAGCACAGACTTGCTTCTCTGCTTCAGCCCCTGTCCTGGAGCTGCTGTGAGTACATCAGTCTCCATGCCTGGCACGCAGCTCCGGTTCCCCGCTCCCACACTTCACTGTCCCCCCTGCGATGACTTTGCCTGTGCCCCATGCTGGGCCAGTGGCCGCTGCCCTCCTCCCCTCCCCGACCCCGTGCAGACAGTGCTGACACCAAGGCTTTATTTGAAGCAGACAAGAGGGATCACTGGCCCTTTCAGGGGAGAGTTTAGTGCTAATCCTGAGGATACACAAGGGTTTAGGCAGGATTTCCTGGAGCCATTTTAAGCCTCTGTATACTCTTGCTGTCTGGGTGGAGGGAGCAGGACCCCCATGCTCTCCAGCCCACCTCCTTGCCCATTAGCTACTAAGATGGAGAGATCAAATAGCTTTGCTCATGCAAGAGGTGCAGGGGAGAGACTGTTTTATTATCCGTAATCAAGAGGCCCTCCTTTGTGCAGAGTTGAGGTTAATCCCAGGGCAGGGAAGAGCAGCTGGGCCCACCCCAGCCAGGCGGCTGGATTATTCCTCCATGGCTGCTCCTGGGGATGTGGGAGCCCTCATCCCTCCCTGTCCAGCACTCCCCAGGGCTGCAGCTCCCAAATCAACTCCTCTGTGCCACTGCTTCATCAGACAGCCACAGAGACCTAAGGCAGGGAGCAGGGGAGTCTCTCCACAGATAAGCAACTGCTTCTCCCCTCTTCTGAGTCCATTGGGAACATCCCAGGGCTAAGAGTACATTATCTGCTCAGCAGCCTCCACTGCTCTCCTTCTGGAGGCTCCCCAGAGGGCTAGGACAAGTCACATACAACAGCTTACAAGACAGAGAAAGATTAAACAAACCCCTAAACAAACTGATAGCCACAACTGCCTGTGCATCTCCAAGTGAGTAATGGGGAAAGTGAGCAGCCACATAGCACTCGCCAGCTGCAGGGCTATGGGCACTGCAGGCTCCTGTCCCACAACACCCCCGTCCAGCCTCACTCACCTTAGCAATCTCCTCCCGCAGCTCATCCTCCGTCTGCTCCAACTCTGAAAGGGGAAGAGAGCCATCACCAACCACCCACAACAGCAGGGACCCCTTCCCACTCCCCTCATCAGGACAGAGAAGCAAGGCTGGCAAGGAGAGAGGAGGGACAGGGCCCTACCTGAGTAGTCCACTATGTGCGTGGGGACCTTCTCAGGGGTGACATCAGCTGGGATCGTGATCTCCTCTGCACGAGGGGGTACCTGCAAAACCACAAGACTCCAGTCCAGCCAGTCATGCCAAACACAACTGAGAGGACAGGTGACAAGGGAGTTCAGATCCCCACATGGCTGCTGCTCAGCACCCTCCCTGCCAGGGTGCGATGAGCTCCAGACCACAGATCGCTCTCGGCCCACCTGGGCTCACTATAGTCCAGCCTTCGCACACTCAGCGTCCCTGCAGCAAAACCTCCAACCGCCTCCCGGCCCTGAGTCCTCCCTCAAGACGCAGCTCCTGATAGCGTCGAGTGTCGCCAGGGAAGCCGGCTTTCAGACAAAGCAGTGCTGCCACCCCCACTACAGCTCTGGAGATAAGCCCTCAGCACTCCCCCAGCTCTCCAGCCTGACCTCTTGGCAGCTGGGAGAAGCGTTAAGCTGATTGCCTGGGCTTTGCTGTGAGAGCATGGGAAGATGCGTGGAGTCGGTCCTCCCCTGAGCCACCAGAGCTGATGCTTCCCAGCGCAAATGCCGCAGAGGGCACCATCTGCTCCCAGGCAGAGGGAGAAGCCACCTGATAGCCAGACCAATCCCTGTTTCCCCATTCAACATGCAATGGGACAGTGAGGTGGCGAGCTGCAGGCTCGAAGGGGCACACGCAAGGGGGCTGGGTGATGCTCCTTGCAGGTGGCCCAGCTCAAAGCACCAAGTCTGTCTCCAGATACATGCAGAAGGGCAGGGAATGTGGCTCGACCCCTTCAAAGGGCTCTGTGCCCACGCCATGACAGCAAGGCTGGGTCACGCATACTGCTGCATTGATGGTCACAGAGACCCTCAGCCATAGCATGCCAGCCACAGCTGCAGGGAGCAGGGCCCTGGCAGGGCCCTGTGCCCCTCCCCAGGGCAGATGAGGCCCCATGTCAGGGATTAGAACACAAACTGGAGACATCACCATTTCAACTAGAGCTCTGCGTGCTCCTCATAGGCTTAAGCTCACCTAAAGCAGCCCTGTGGCTGTCACCCACCTCCAGGGAGCTACACGCACTCCCCAGATGCCCCAGCCTTGCACCAGTGTTGCTAAGGACAGAGCTGTCCCACTGCAGGGCAACTGGGGAGGGGACCCAGGGTCACCCCCCCACCTCACGCTCACCTCTTCAGGGAACTCCTCACCCACCAGAGCCATAATCAGTGACGTCTTCCCCACCTGGGCTAGGAAAAAAAGGGAAGACATTGGCACCGGCTGGACAGTCTCTGAGCAAGACACGGGCAGCGGCTGGTGGCTGCCAAGCCTACAGCTGGCGATAATCGCGCCCGGGGCGGCTGGGCCCGCGGGCGAAAGGGACGTCAGTGCCCTTGCCCTGCGGGACACCTCGGGCCAGAGAGCGGTAAACTTCAGCCCGGCGGCGGGAAGCCCGGGGCTGCTGAAAGGAGCTGGCAACAGCAGCTGGAGGGCATAGCTACCGGGGCCGTCACGGTGGGGGACACATCTCCTTGCCCTGCCGGCCGCTCCG
>NW_010163982.1:0-9659 GCF_000695765.1 Mesitornis unicolor
AAATGGGGGGGGGGGGAAAAGCCTTGGTTTCCCATCCCCCTTGGTGGGAACGGGTTAGATCTCAGTCTGCTGCTTATGGTCTTGTGGGGCCTGAGCTGTGGGGCAAAAGCTGATTTAATTCTCCTTTAAGTCTCTGCATTTTCTACTTGTCAGGATGAGTACAGTGGATTTTGTACAGCCTTGAGTCTCCACGGTGGTGAATTTTTAATCTTTGTTTTCGGGGCAATCCCTTTACTTAATCATTGTGTCCTGCAGGTAGAAACAGAAATGAGGATGATCCCTCTCTGTTATTTGTTTTAGCTCTTCATTTTAAGGACAATTGTCAGATGCTCTATGTTATTTTAAGTCTAATCTGTTAGATTTATAAGAACAAAGAATCAGTGCCGTGGCGTTGTGCACACTTCTGTTCACAGGGACAGCCTCTCTAGCAAGGAAAACCTGTGTAAAAGTGCCCGTCTGCACCAGTTATCACAGAAAGGCTTCTTTCCCCTCCAAGGGTATCCCAGTCCCACTGTGAAGTTTATGACCTGTGAGGAATCTCACCCCAATTCACCACCATGCCTTAGTCTGGGTCTGACATCAAAGCCTTCCCCCACCCACCCTTTGTTTCGGTGATCATCCCCCTGAAAAGTGGCTCCTCTCCTGGAGCTCTTATGTGGATGTGGTTGGGGCTGTGTAACCCCAGGCAGTTCCTGAGCTAACGGAGAGGTCAGCTAATGGTAAAAAATCCTGGAAAACCTGAGGTTGGATGGGGCATGGGAGGGGACCCAGTTCTGCCCTGGGCTGGGAGTGGGGCTGGTGTTGACCTTGGGTTGTGTGAGGGTTGTTGATGGCGTTTTCTCCAGCTGGGTTGGAGTCTGCTGAGGAAGCAGTGTGCCATCTCCCTGGCTGCGTGTCCTGTCTTGGGAATGCTGGTCAGGTCTGTTGGTCAGGTCTGGACTAGGTTTTGGGTTGGGATCTGTGGTAGGTGGACTCAGGCTCGTGATGAGGATACCCCTTTTCCCATGCAGGGGTGGGCGATGGCAGGAGTTCTTGCTCTGGAAGCTTTATCCAGGGAAAGTAGAAATCACAAGATTGAAGGAAAACCTTTTTTTTTTCTTTCCTAATTTTGTGTTGCAGTTGGCCCAAGATTTTATGTTTTCTTCTGTGCTTAGCCTGTGCTAGCCCATATCCACGTGCTGGAGGACCTTGCTCTCTCTCTTTCCTGGTGGCAGTTGGTATCACATCCAGCTTGCTGATGGTCTTTGCTCCTGTAGCTTTGCCAGGCTCCTCTCCAGCCAAGGTGTCCAGGTGCTTGGGATTTACGGGGCATTTTACACCTAACTCCCTTTCTGCAGAAGGAGGAGGAAGATTGAACCCTGAAGAGGCTGAAGAGTTTGGGAGCTGGGCTTGTTATTGTCTTTTAAAACACGATTTTACAAGCTAAAAGGGTTTTTTGGTAGTATCTCACTATCTTAACACAAGCACTTCACATCTTTGTGGTGTCTGATGAATTCAAGACCAAATGGAAGCACAAAAGAAAGCGTGGTCTTTTGCATGGAGGTACAGCAGCGCTTCAGGCTCTGCTGTGTATTTGCTGCTCAGATGTGGCTCTAATGTGGAGGCACCAACAACTCCAGAGTAGTTTTCTGTCCCCTGCCTTTGGGGAGAGCTGTGAGAATAGGTGATGCTCTTTATCTGTTGGGAAATGATGCATCCAGCTTCACTGAATGGAAAATGGCTCTGCTGGAGGTAATTTTAGTAGCTGGTTCATTTTACTGCTGGGGAATCTGCATCTGATGGGTGAGGGAGGACTTCCCTGCAGTGTCAGAGCCTGGTTGCTATTCCCAAAGCATGAAAGTGCAAAGTATCGCTGTTATTGTCACACAAAAACAACAGACCTTGTCAAATTTTGTTGGGGCCTTCCTTACAAAAGACTTCAGTTGTGCAGAGGGGGCTGGCAATATTTATTTGCCTGCACTTTCCTGCCCCGGGGAGCTTGAGGAGGTTGCAGTGGCCAAAGGGATGGAGAATCAGAATCACAGAATCGCTCGGTTGGAAAAGCCCTCTGAGATCATCACGTCCAACCGTTCCTGTCTACCCCCTAAACCATCCTTAAGTACCTCATCTACCCGCTCTTTAAACACATCCAGGGATGGTGACTCCACCACCTCCCTGGGCAGCCTGTGCCAGCTTCTGACGACCCTCTCAGGAAAGAACTTCCTCTTTATCTCTGACCTGAACCTCCCTTGGCACAGCTTGGTGCCGTTTCCCCTTGTTCTATCCCCCATCACCTGGGAGAAGAGCCCAGCACCCACCTCTCTCCAAGCTCCCTTGAGGCAGTTGTAGGTGGTGATGAGGTCTCCCCTCAGCCTTCTCTTCTCCAGGCTAAACAAGCCCAGCTCCCTCAGCCGCTCCTCATCAGCCTTGTTCTCCAGAGCCCTCCCCATCCTTGTGGCTCTTCTCTGAACACGCTTTAGAATCTCAACATCCTTCTTCTAGTGAGGGGCCCAGAACTGAACACAGCACTCGAGGTGCGGCCTCACCAGTGCCGAGTACAGGGGGATGATCACCTCCCTGGCCCTGCTGGTCGCACTGTTTTTAATACAGGCCAAGATGCCATTGGCTGTTCTGGCCACGTGGAGAAGGGATGTGAACACGTGGCAATCGATGGAGGTGACGCTTGGCACACGTCGTGCCAGGGCCACGAGTTTTGTTTTGTAGGGGGTTTTCTCCTTCCTTCCTTTCCCATGCCATTTAGTTTATTTATTGCCTTGTTCTGTGCTCTACTGCGCACACCGTGTACCTTAATAATCCACTGCCCTTCTCCGTGCCCAGCCCCTGCCCAGGTGCTGTCACCCTCCTTTCTGCCCTAGGATCGTTCTTGCAGGTTGTGCTTCTACCAAATGCTCCTTTGCTGTGATTTTTTGCCTCTTAAACTTGAGCACAGGGTACATTCAGAGCCTTTATAAATATTCTAGCTCACAAAATTCCAACTTCGTAGTGACAAAACGCAGTTATTTTGAATAGGTTTCTAAATATATCACTTATTTTTAGGATATTTTAAAGGAGAAAACCCTCTGTTTCTTAATGTGAGTGAAAAGAGTATCTAACTTTGCTCTTATTTTTTAGGCAAACAGAATGTTCTCTCTCAGTGAGAACTGGGGAGGATTTGTTTGTGTTGTAGAGGTAGATTGAGGAAGGAGCTTTGGCCAGCAGTTCCCATTTCACACATCAACTCATAACAAATCACCTCTGCAGGCCCCTCGTTGGGGCTGCAATGTGTGAAGTGGCATTGGATTAGTAAATGCCCAAGTTAAATTGGGATTTGTAGGAGCAGGGAATGGTGATGACAATCCTGATGCTCACTTTGACCCCTAAGACCACGTCACAGCCATCTCTGCCTTTTATCACTGGATAATTCTTGTCAAACTTGAGTTGGAGCTGGACTGGATGGAGTCAGCTTTGTCCAAAAGCCTCGGCCACAACCGCAGCGGTGTTGTGCCACGCTTAGGAAATCAAAGGGTATTTGGAGTTGTCTCTAATGGCAGCATAGATCTGTATGGTAACAATGGTTTTCTCCTTTTGTCTCCACAGAAATGGAATCGGTTTGGAATTTGCAGAAGCAAGGTAAGGATTTTGGGAAGGATGAATAAAGCCAGTTGCTGTGTCTTGCTCTGTTGCGATGGGTGATGACTGTCTTGGTGTCCAGAGATGCCTGAGTTCAGTCTCCGGTGCTGTTTGTAGTCTGGGTTTTATCATAAAAACTGCTTCGAATTAAGATTTAATGAATCCTCCCTGTGTGTATCCAATAATTGCTTGCTATTTCTGGTGCTGGGTGTCGCAGCCAAGCATAGGTTATAAATTCACAGAATCACAGAATCGCTCGGTTGGAAAAGCCCTCTGAGATCATCATGTCCAACCGCTCCTGTCTACCCCCTAAACCATATCCTTAAGTACCTCATCTACCCGCTCTTTAAACACATCCAGGGATGGGGACTCCACCACCTCCCTGGGCAGCCTGTGCCAGCTTCTGACGACCCTCTCAGGAAAGAACTTCCTCCTTAGCTCTAACCTGAACCTCCCTTGGCACAGCTTGGTGCCGTTTCCCCTTGTTCTATCCCCCATCACCTGGGAGAAGAGCCCAGCACCCACCTCTCTACAAGCTCCCTTGAGGCAGTTGGAGGTGGTGATGAGGTCTCCCCTCAGCCTTCTCTTCTCCAGGCTGAACAAGCCCAGTTCCCTCAGCCGCTCCTCATCAGGCTTGTTCTCCAGAGCCCTCCCCATCCTTGTGGCTCTTCTCTGAACATGCTCCAGAATCTCAACATCCTTCTTCTAGTGAGGGGCCCAGAACTGAACACACTGAGAATTCTGCTGTATCCCCACACTTCACCTGTGGAGAAGCAGCGTGTGGAGAGCGTGTGCTGCTGCCTGGGGATGCTAAAACTTGGGCAATGGCTTTGTACCTCGCTGATCCCTTGTGAGCATCTTCAGCCAGGTATCTTGCCAAAACCTGAATTTCTTGCTTCCTTTCCAGATCCCAAAAGGATAATCACTTACGACGAAGCCATGGATCGCCCGGATCAATGAAGGTAGCAAGACGAGACTGCCTGTTCTAACCTTTCTGCAGCATTTGTGCTGTTCGTGGGGGACAAAAGGCTTTTATGCTCCTTCTAAATCTTCAGTGCAGCAGAGGAACCATAACTAGAATCACAGGATAATATATACAAATATATATATAGTTATTTAAAAATGGCAACTGAAAGTAATTAGACTCTTAAGGAATCTGAAAATTTATTTCAACGAGACTACACACGTGATTATTTAATCTCCGGTACTGAATAGATTGGTTTTTTTCAGTTTTTCTTTTCCATTTTGTTTTTGTTTCAAGAGTGAATGCAAGTGATTAACGAATACAGACTCGATTTGCAAGCCCGGTTCTAAAGTTCCCGCTGTGTCTGCATGGGCAGCAGCGACCACTGGAGAGGCATTTCCACTTGACGAGGTTTCTGTTTCGTGTTCTGTGACCGTAGTGACACTAACACAGGGACATCGGGATGAGTCGCCATCCTCCATCTCCCCTTCCCACCTCCCTTATTTGTTTTTTGGGGTTTTTTTTCCCCCTGTTTTGTTTTCCATTCAATGCTGGAGAAACGCCTTGAAGTTTGCAGAGTTTCTTTTTTTTTATGATTATTATTATTTTCCAGAGAATTATAATCCCGCATGTTTTGCCAGGAGTAAAGCAGCCAATCCTATGCTGGGAATATTGTCTTAAAACGTCGTTCTTCTGGGGGAAAAAATGGTAATACTGCAGATCTGGGATGCATGGGGAAATTACGCAGTTGGCCTGGCTCCGGTTACACGTTGGACTATTGCAACTGAAGAGTTATTTCCTTTTAAAAGACAACATGTGAAAATAAGCAATTGGTTTAGGCATTTAATATGGAGGGGGGGGAAGAAAAAGAACAAAAAACCTACAAAAAAACCCCACTGTTCCCACAGTTTAATGCCACTGGGAGCAAAAAAAAAAAAAAAGAAAAAAAAAGAAAAAAAAAGGAGGAAAAAAAAAAAGAAAATTAATTATCTTCTGCTTTCAACTGTAGGTGCTTCATATTTGCTCTGTCTGTCTCCTAACACTAAATGTGCCGGATTTTTTTTCCCATTTTCAATGAAAAAACTGAAGAGGAATTGAGTTCTGCTAACTTGCACCCTTCTTGAATTGCTTTTTTTTTTTCTCTTAAAAAAAAAAATCAAAAATGAAAAAAAAAAAAGAAAAAAAAAGAAAAAGGAAAAAAAAAAAGAAAGAAAAACGGTGGGAATTTGAATCCTTTTCAGTTTGCCCATGGGATGCCAGTGGCTGGGCTTCCCGCACCTGCCCGTTGGAAATGCTCTTTTATATTTGAGTGCAGTCTGTGTATTTCCGGGCTTTGCGTCTAATTCTCTCTTAATAAAAATCTATTTTATTACCAAAAATGGAGGACTTAGGAATGAAAAGAATAATTGCAAAACTACAACTCAATCGAAGTAGATCCCGAGGAAAGGCGAGGTTCCTGGCAGCGCTAGAGAAGCCGAGCAGACTGCAGGCTCCAGCCGTGTAACCCCTCTGTCCCATTGCCGCTTGTGCGTCCAAATCATGCTGGGGTTGGGCAGGTTTTTCTGGGTTTTTTAAAAGGTGGAAGGTTCACAGGGTCCAGTGCAAGAGCAAGCAGGGAATGAAGCAAAAATGGGGTTTTATGACCTGCCCAGTTCCATTCCACCACCCGGTGGTGGGTGTCTGTGGCTCAGTACTGGCATCCGGGTCAGCACCACTTGGTGTCTCCTAACAATCAGACTGGACCCTATGGGGCATTACAGGAAGCAGATAAGCCCGAAATTTTTGCCTACCCCTTGTGCTTGGATTTATCCACTTATTTTTTTTTGGTGTTAACTTGGAGTATGTAGCACATGTCTTAATTGGGTTTTTTTTTGCTCTTTTAATGAGGTTGTTCCTGAACGAGACGCTGAGGTCCAGGGTGGGACAATGAAACGCAACTCTGTACCCTTTGTAAGATGGCTAGCTTTCCGCCGCGCTTAGTTTTAAACGTTTGACTATGGATTGCCTACTCCATTTTATGTATAAAATACTATATAGTATAATACCGTAGTGCGATACTATATAGTAATCATGTATTGTATCAGTCCAGGTTCAGCAATGTGTGGTTGGCCAGTCGCAAATAGCTCTGTTTCACCTATAAACTGTACCACCTCTGCAGGTGCATGTAACTTTCGGATGTATAACATGTTTACAGATGTGCCCCACATCCAGTCCTCCTGATATTCCCATTTTTTTAAAATTCTGTTGAGTCTCCCAACTGCTTGCCAAAATTCGGAATCGCCTCCGGCTCTGCTGCGGGAGAGCTGGGGCCTTCCTGAGCTTTAAAGTGTTGAACAAACTGGATGGTGGGACTGGGGAAGGTTAAGGTGAAAGAAATGTTCTTTTTTTTTTATAATTATTCTTTTTCTAATATATTTTTCAAAAAAGTTGAAGGCTAATAGCAAAGTTTCCAGTTTGTTTTACTGGCTTTAAGGCTCTGCTGTGTATTTATTTGCCTTGTGTAGTCACTTGTCGCCTTAAGGGCTGGGTTCCATTAAACAAAGAAAAAAAAAGAAAAAAAAAGAAGAAAAAAAAAGAAAAAAGTAAAAAAAACTTTTAAAAAAAGAACAAAAAAAAAGGACAAAAACAAGCCCTGTTTTGCTTACCTGGGGTCTGCGCTGTCCCGATGCCCCCACACCAGCTCGGGGCTGGTGCGATGCAGAGGCGGAGCAGCAATAACCCAACCTGTGCTCAGTCTGACCCTGCGAGTCTTGCTCAATATTTGAGGACGCTCGTCTTGGCCCGGTCCTGTCCGGCTTCTCAATAGCGAGAGAAAAATGCTGAAGAAAACCGGTTCAGGTGCTGGGTTTGTTGGTTTTTTCCTCAATATTCGCCCCTGCTGCTCCTCCTTGCTGCGTGTGGCCACTTTGGTGCTGGTGCCCACCCGGAAGGCCTCTCCGCTGTATTTCTGCCCATCCTCTCTCCAGATGTCCGTCTGTCTGTCCCCATGGCTGTGCTCAGCACTCA
The DNA here is from genome assembly GCF_000695765.1 of Mesitornis unicolor. Lineage (NCBI taxonomy): Eukaryota > Metazoa > Chordata > Aves > Mesitornithiformes > Mesitornithidae > Mesitornis > Mesitornis unicolor. The sequence continues at coordinate 7,580 of NW_010163982.1, forward strand.
GCAGTTAGGAAATCCTCTCTCTGAGCTCCTGCAGCTCTGGCTCGCCGGCGCGGGCGATGTTTTTGGGATAGCCCATTGCTTAGAGCCAGGCAGGAGCGCGGCTAAAACGTCCTCGTGCCGTCGTGTAACTCACCCTGTCGCTATCTGCAGTCCTCCCGAAGTCCTCACACAATTCTTTACTGAGCACTTATTAAAAATATCTTAAGATTTAATCTGTTTTCTGATTATTTTTGTGTAAACTTATAAAAAGGAGAAAAAAAAAACAGAAAGAAACTGAAATTGAGCTGTGACTAATTTAGCGCATTGAAATAAGGTGTTACTGATAAGTCTCACGTTCGGGGTTTTAGTTTGGTTTTTGTTTGACTCAGAGTATTAGTACTGTAGCATAAACCAAATACGGCCCGGGGAGGGGTGCAGGAGCCTCCTCTGCCGGGTCTGCGCCCGCGGGGTCTGTGCGTGCCCGTGGGGGGCGAGGAGCTGATGCCGGGTGCGGGCATCGCGCGCCAGGAGAGCGAGCGAGCATTTCTTTGTGCCATTGCTTTCATTACGCTGAGTAACGTCGTGACACCACAACCCTTCAATAGGTGTAGTATCGGAAAGCGGCGCCGAGGGTGAAATCGTGACCTGGTTTTGATTAGCTCTGAAGATACTGATTCAGGTTAAGGCTTCTCTCCCGTTTCTGTTCCCGTTGTGGGTCCGATGAGTCCTGTTCCTCCAGTCCCCTCTGTTTATTGGAGTGAGGATTTGGGTGCGGGCAGGGGCTGTCTCCTTTCTCCTCTGGTCTTTCCGCAGGTCCTGTCAGGTACCTGTTGTACAGGGTCTCGGCAGCGCCGGCTGCGGCGCATACCCCGGCCAGGTCCAGCACAGGCTCTGCGCTCTCTTTGGTGGATCAGGGAGCGTTTCCTCCACTCCGAGAGATTATTTAGGAGCTGTGTGGTGGTGGTTTGGGGACCTTCAGCTTCTCCGCTCCCTTCCACTCTGCGTGGCATTGGCTTTTAGGGTTTGGTTGGAGTTCAGGTTTGGTTTGAACCCACCTCGCTTGTCCGTGGAAGTTGTTCCTGATGTTAAAAATGTCTTGTCCCATTGACGATGTGGGTTTAACTCCAGGGCACGGTTTGAAGTGGGGTAGCGACAGAAACCGTGCCCTTTCTGAACAGCAAACCCCGCTGTTTGCCTTTCGTAACTGCTTTGAATTGTGGAAAAAAAAATTCTCGTTAGGCTGTGAGAATGCCGGGTATTTGGCAGCTGGGAGCAGGTGACGGGGTGAATTGACTGACTACATTGAAGGGAAAATCGCTTCCTGCTTGGAAAAAAATAGGAAAAAAAAAGAGAGCTGGAAGGTGTCCTGTCGATTTTGTGTGTAATCAGTGCTTTTCACCTCCAAAAGTGTTGCCGTAGCACGATCGCATCCTTTCCAGAAGTGGCCAGTGGGCGACCTCAGGGACATCTGGGAGCGGCGGCATTCACAGGCGTCTTTCAGGACTGCTGGTAGATTTTCTGTTGGAGTTTTTGCTCTCGATTCCGCATTTTCAGTGAATTGGTGTCCGAAGCTTTCAGGAGTCTCGTCCCTAGAAGATTTTTTCTGTGCGTACGTCCGTAGCGATTTGTTTTCCTTACAGAGGCTGTTTACAAGGGAGACAGTGGAGGTCAGGAGGGGCGAGGAGGAGGCTACGCATCCTTTAAAGCTGCTACCCATTCCCACACCAGTGCATGAGGCAGGAGAGCTGGGGCGGCGGAGCAGCCAAAGAAGCCAGTAATTCCAGCTTGGCCACCACCGAGGCGTTTCATTCCCATGTGGAAAAAACCTTACTGCAAGCGTGGTGCGAAGGAGCAGAAGACGTGGGGCTGCGAGGGCAGAGCTGCGGCCGTTTGCACAGCGCAGGGTGAGGGTGGCTCCTCCAAACCCGCTCCACGTCCTCGGCATCACTCGGCAGCGACACCGAAGCGGCGCAGGGCCGGGAGGTACCGGAGATCTCCGTGGTGGGGATGTGGGACCCTACGTGGGGGTGTCGGGGCGCTGGGATGGGAGCAGAGTCGTAGCCGTGCGTTCGCCGGGGGTGCCGGGCTGGGTTTATCTTGA
>NW_010163982.1:9730-11328 GCF_000695765.1 Mesitornis unicolor
ACAGCCTTATTGATGAGTAGAGTATCTTTAAAAAAACAAAAAAAGGAGAAAAAAAAAAAAAGAGGAAAAAAAAATAGTTCATCTTCTTTCTGTGGTCTGAAACTTGTGTATGCGAACGTACGAACGGTTAGCAAAAACACGACTTACGGTTTTCTTAAAAAAAAACAAAACAAAACCCAACAAAAAAACAAAACCCAACCTGTTTGCTTTCCATACGGTCTTTCCTCAGGTGCTAAATAAGGGTTCCAAAAATGGATACTGCTTTAGGAGTTTCTGCTTTATTCTTAAAATACATATTTTTTTGCTTAGGTGTTGTAAAGATATTTTAACAAGAATGTTGGTTGGTTTTTTTTTTAATGTAAATAAGATTGTGTCTTTAATTTTTTGTTTTATCTCCTTTCTGTCTGTATGGAATAGTCTAATTTTCATGTTTATCCTTTTGAGAAGGACCCTCTCACGCCCTTCCTCGAAGACATTTCATTAAGTGTTGCTGCGTTTAAGAATGAATCTACAACTGTTCATTGTCTTGGATTAATGCTGCTGCTGCTATAAGTAACCCTGAAAAATCGAGAATGTGTGATGCACTTTGATTTTGTACGTGACCGTGTAGTTCCTCTGCCATCGCTGAACCCTCCTGTGACACAGCCACTGACTGCGGGAGCGTAGGGACCGGGGGGCGTAGGAGATTGGGGGGGGGTACCTGATTTTGGTGCTGACCTACGGGAATTTCTATGCAAACGCAAGCAAAGGAGAACTCTTGAACTTGAGAGAACACTGTGCATTTTTTCATTTTCTTTTTTCCTCTCCTTTTCTCAAGCTGCTATTGAAAGGGTAGGGCAAAATCCCTGAGATTTTCAGCTTCTCCTTCCTCCATGGCTGGTGGTGCGGGGAAGATGCCCGCGTAACCTTGTGAGGTAGAAAAGTCTCCATCGACTCTTGCCTCTGGTTTCAATATTAATTGTTCTGTTTGAATCTATGGAAGGAAATAGCTCATCTCTGCAGAAAGATCATTGTGATGCTTTGTTTCAATGTGAAGTTAACCAGCAGTATTACAGACCGCGTGGCCCCTGTCCCGCACGTGCCCCCGGGTGCCGGGGAGCCCTCGCTGCCCGGAGTTGGGATATTTCACTTCACTGAGAAGAAACTTCTTCTCAGTGAGGGTGACAGAGCCCTGGCCCAGGCTGCCCAGAGAGGTTGTGGAGTCTCCTTCTCTGCAGACATTCAAAACCCGCCTGGACGCCTTCCTGTGTAACCTCATCTGGGTGTTCCTGCTCCGGCAGGGGGATTGGACTGGATGAGCTTTGGAGGTCCCTTCCAATCCCTGACGGTCTGGGATTCTGTGATTCTGTGATTTTCAATGAAAAGGCCCCTTCAGGCCATTGACCCAGCAGGAACCAAGAGCTGAGGCCTGGGGGCAGCAGAGGAGGGGTCTCGCTGCATTGGGGTGCTGCTATGGGGAACGGGCAGGTCCGGAAGCTCACGTGGCCCATGGAGACGAGAGCTTCTGCAGGGAGAGTTTTTACTGGAGGGGAACAAAGGGAATTTACTTGACTATTTATAGAAGAGCCTTTAGGAAATTAAAGTACCTCTGTGAAGCG
>NW_010163982.1:11349-12419 GCF_000695765.1 Mesitornis unicolor
GTGTAGGAAAAACGCTCGGGGATTGCAACTGCCTGGAAAATAGTGGATAAATTGCATAGGCCAGAACTCTCTGCCTGTTTTACTTATTCAGCATCAATTTTATTTTACTTTTTTTTTAGCCAGCGTTTGCTCTTTTACACACGCGTGTGTGTACATCTGACTAAATGTGCCTTGCGTGCGTGCTTGGTCTGGCTGAGGGGAGTTTGTGCGGGAGCTGCGGGGCCGTGGCCGGGCCCTGCGCGCACCCGAGGGCTCGCCACTGTCCTGTGGGCTGGAGAGGCTTGGCCTGGAGGCCGCGTAGTGGCTGTCTTGCAGTTTGGGGACGATGTCCCCTGGGATGGCACCTTCGCTTTCTGAACACAAGCCGTTTTTAGAGAGAAAGAGACGCTGCTTTGCCGTTCTCCCGCACACAGAAATCAGCATCGCGGAGCTTTGCCTGCGAAGCAAAGGCAAGCGCGGGTCTGGAGTCAGGGGCTCTGCGACACCGGGGACCCCGTTACCCGGGGGGTTCGTCCCCTTCCAGGTTATGGTTCTTGTTACTGTGGGTTTTTTTCAGTTTATTTTTCGTAAAGGAGAAGTAAACACGCCTTGCTTCAAGTTCACGAAGTAGAAACGCTCGTTTGCAGTCAGTGACTCGGAATACGGAGCCGTGCAATCCTCGTTCCTCATCTCTCTCCCACCTCACTCGCCCCAGCGTGTGATTTCTGTCCGAGTCCCTCTGTACTTCTGCCACTGTAAATGTGAAAGCTTGCTTGCATTGTTTTTTAGAAATGCATTTTGCACACTCGGGTTTCGCTGAAGCTCCGTGAAGAGGTTAGTTTGAAGCAGATGAATAAAGCTATGCACATGTTTTGAGAGTTTAATTTGTGTCTCATTACCAGAAGTGACTTATCTGCCCTCTTTTGCATTCCTGTGCTGTCATTGCCTGCATTATCTTCACCATCTCGGAGGGTATGATGTACGGTGACAGTTCTTTGCTGACAGCTGTAGCAGAAAACTGGCGCTTCTTGATTATTTTTTTTTTTAGTAGCCTATCTCCTTTGCTTTCTCTGTATAGCTATATAAATATA
>NW_010163983.1:0-332 GCF_000695765.1 Mesitornis unicolor
CAGGCTCGGCCTCCAGGGGGGGTGAGGGGGTGAGAGGCCGCCCGGGCTGGCCCAGCTGCTGCCCTGCCGTTTTAATCCAACGCTGCACGCTTTTATAGGCAGGCTTTTAAAAATTTTGCGCCGTTTTCCTGGTTTTTTTGAATGTTTCTAGGCACTCATTTATATGGGGAGCTTTGTGGTGGAGGGATTACCCCTTCACGTGTGTGAAATGCTGTAATTAACTGGGATGTTAATAGTATTAACGAACGAGTGACGGGCACAATGCTTTTTTTTCAGCGTTCTCCGTGTATCAGTGTCTTTAGTGCAGCTGAACTTGTTGCAGTAGGGGCTGG
>NW_010163983.1:346-1235 GCF_000695765.1 Mesitornis unicolor
TGGGCTGACTCAGGCCAGCCAGTGAGTTGCGAACCCTAAAAGGAGGGTCTGAATTTCCCAGTCTGACGGTTTCTGTTACTGCACGGCTTTCAAAGCGGTCTCAGCGTAATTTCTGTGTGGGGCAGCGATGTTAGAGAGGAGGGGATAAAAGAAAAGAGAAGCAGGGTAGTGGGACAGGCGTGAGAGAGAGGAAACCAGACCAGTGTGACCTGCGGGAGCTGACCAGAAGTGTGACATTGTGGAAGTGCAGCAAGCTGAAATATTGGTGTTAACAGTGTAGGCTTGAATCTGCCCAACGGAGAGGAGTTTGGGCTCTGTCATTACCTATTCTGAAAGAGGTATTTGTTAAAACAAGACCTGAAAAGTCTGGCTGGGAAGCAAATGTAAAAGGGCATCAGCGGCTGAAGCTTGCGAGCGCTGTTTTCATCAGCAGTAATTTATCCGGACCTTGTGTTTACGGTTTGAAGGCATCAAAATAGCTGCTGCTTTCGCAGGAGGTATGAGGCACTTAACTATTTTAAGAATATGAGGTATCATCCCCCAGGTGGAGGCTGTGGTACTTCTCTGTGTGTGATTTCGTGGCTCTTTCTTTAACAATTTGCTTTGGAAAAAGGAGCGGAGGAATCTCCGGCGTCGGGTGTAAGCGGGGCCAGCTCTGTCTCAGCCCTTGTGTGCACTGCTGTTCATCCCCTGATCTCCTCCAGAATCCACTTAAAGGCTAAACCACGCATTTAGAAAAGCTGTGCTGAAAACTTATCAGAACTGAAGGCTGCGTTACCCTGGGTTGCAGACCTGGATTCATGGCAGAGGCAGCCAAAGCCAGGAAAAGAGGAGCCGCCGCTTGCCAAAACCTCAGCTTTGGCAAACGTTTCTATTTGTGTGTTCAGCA
>NW_010163983.1:1266-1956 GCF_000695765.1 Mesitornis unicolor
AAAATACTTTGGTCAAGCTCCAGCTCCAATCTTCAAGCAGTTTCCCTGCGTTTTCCCTTTGTAACGGTGTCTTTTGGTTCTTGTCCTAGCTTGTGTCTCCTCTTGGCTTCCCGGCTGCTGGCGCTTGACGTTCGTAGGGTGTAGTATAAAAACCGCATTGAGAAATGCTGCGGCTCTCGGGTACCTTATTCTTCTGCTCCTGAAAGGTAACACACAACTTCCCTCGAGCTCGAGCAACCTTCCAGGTTGTTTTCAACGTAGTTTTGCATCTCTGCACTGGTTTTGCAGAGGTGCTTTGCTCGCCGAGCTCTCTGGGCTGGTTCGCTGTGGAGCAGCAAGCCCTGACAGCCACAGATCAGCGTGGAGCTGCAGGAAGGGCTCGGGGTCACGGATTTTTGACGGCTGCCAGCCGGAGATCTTGCTTGTCCTCACAATCTGCTCCGTGTTGCTCCCTGAACAGCAGCGTAGGGGCATTGCAGCTGACGTATTTGTGGTGATTCTGTCCTCCCTCTGCCTCCTTGCTGTCTGTCACCTCGCTGCTGGTGCTCGTAGGTGGTTTAGGGAGCTACACCAGTGAAAAACCCGTCGTCGGTATTGCGGTGCTGAGCTGGTTTTGTGCCAGTTTAGCCTTCCCAACCAGGTATTTGGGATCAGGTGGCCTCCAGTGCAAGGGAGGTGATGGGAGTGTGG
>NW_010163984.1:0-11097 GCF_000695765.1 Mesitornis unicolor
GGAAGGACCACGGAGACTGCTCCAGTCCGCGCAGGCACGCACCCGCTTAACAGAATTTCTGCTTTCCCCCTGAAACTCTGAAGTTAAAGGGATGAGCATGCATTATTTCCTGTGGGAAAGATGGGGTTTAGGTGGTGTGTTTGGGTTTTTTTCCATTTTATTCTTACGGCTTTTAAAAAACGTAGATCTGTTATTCTATTCCTGCTTTCACCGCGGTTTTATTCGTGGCAGGGTTAATTTAGGTAGAATGGTCTTGGCTTTCACGGTTCTATGTTAATAACATCTAGTTCTGTTTCTTCTTCGAGGGGTTTGTGAAAGTTGTCAAGAATAAGGCATACTTCAAGAGATACCAAGTGAAATTCAGGAGAAGGAGAGGTATTGTTAAATTCCCTGTAACACATAATTAAATGCTATTGATGAATATTTCTACTTTAATAATTTTTCTACACTGTATAATTGTTTTTCAGAGGGAAAAACTGATTACTATGCCCGGAAACGTTTGGTAATTCAAGATAAAAACAAGTACAACACCCCTAAGTATAGGATGATTGTGCGTGTTACCAACAGAGACATCATTTGCCAGGTAAGGCCTGTGGTGCTTGCTGCTTCCTTACAGCTTCCTCAGAGTGCAGTCAACAGGGATGGGGGAAGCAGCTGGGGGTTTTAGGCTTGATCTGAGCAGTTTTTATACTGTAAAATAGTTTCTTAGAGGAGAACAACCTTGGACATTGATACAGGTTCAGTAATGAACGGTATTTGTGATACAAAACAAGTTTGACTGGTGTCAGCATTAGTAATACAAGATTGTACTGGTTTAATCACGCTGACTTAAGTAGAGGATTTCGGGGACAGGGAAGATTTTTCTCTTTTCTGCGGCATTTGAAGAGGGCCTTTTTGCCTGACTTGACAACAGAGTTGATTGCATGAGCTGTCAACCTGCATTGACCGTTGCACTGTATCAGAAGGTGCCTTCTCTTGTGAGAGTTGTTTTTCTGTGATGTGTGGATCATGTGAAGCAGGCAGCCCTTATGCTGACGTTCCTTTGAGATTAAAAGTGTCTGGTATATAAGCAGTCTTTTTTTCTTGCTTATTCAGTATGCAGTTGTGTGTTGCATCATGCGGAGTTCCTCACTGTGGTTGACTTTGTTGTTTCATTTTTAGAATGTTTTGACTAATTTTGAAGTTGAAAACTTGGGCATGTTTGTTCTGTCATAAATACGTGGTGTTAAGCTCAAGAAAAAGGGCTGGAAAAGTTCAGCTGTCATTTCTTCATAGAATAATGAGCTGTTGAGAACAGCGGAGAGTGCTGTTTTTACATCGGGTTATGACCTTGACGAGGTTATTTTATCCTTAAAACTCAAAAATCAGTGGTAGCAGGTGCCTGCATATGAGTGATGGTGCTTTTCCAGTATGTAAGAGTCCTGCAAAAAGGGGACAACCTTTGGATGTAGAAAGGGGGTGTCGGAGTCTAAAGGAGAAGGTTCTATATGCGAAGGATTAGTAGAAACAACCTGGTAGTGCTGTTGTCTCACAGGAGACCCCTGAGACTATGAAAATCTCAGACCCATTGATAAAATCGTTCTGTGAGGTTAGCAGCAGTGTTATCACAAATGCTGTATCAGGTGGCTTTGCATTTTTCTGAGGTGCATTGTATGAGAACTGCGTACATGAAGTGGGACAGAACCCAGCCACATCCATAATGATTCTTGGAAAGGTTGTTTGTTCAGGCAGTTGCGTGGCCTATCGATGTATGTGGAGAGGTAAACTGAAGTTGTTGCTGACATACGCTTTCTCTGGCCTGATACAGATGTGAGTTCCTTGTTTCTGCACTTGAGGAGTTCTTATGCCTTTAAAAAAACTTGAAAAGAAGAACACACCCCCTTGAGCTTGCATGCACAGGTTGGCAGTTTGCTGGACATCTCTGTACAGAATTCCTGTTGGCTTCAGCAGGTGTCCGAGAAGCAATAAATGGAGTCCAGAACCATTGTGATAACGCTAACGTTTGTTTTGTTGTCAGATTGCCTATGCCAGAATCGAAGGCGACATGATTGTCTGTGCTGCTTACGCCCATGAGCTGCCAAAATACGGCGTGAAGGTTGGCTTGACCAATTACGCAGCAGCGTACTGCACAGGTCTGCTGTTGGCACGCAGGGTAGGTACTTGTCAGACTGCCTGGAAGCTGCTGCTCTGTTCTTCTGGTTTTCTTACAAAAGCCCACTTTAAGTGACGTGTCAGTACAGATACCAGGCTCTCTGGGCTTCTCTAAATAATAACTTCTGCTCTTTACCATATAGATTTGATGGCCTCTTGTGACCGTCAGATCACAGTAAGAATGACACCATGCAGTTGTTTCAACTCCAGCAGCCCACTTTTAAGTCTCAGCACTTAAGTTTGGTGGAGGGAGGGAGTCAGTCTTACATAAAAATGTCAGAAATACACCTTTAGGAGTTGGCAAACATGTAAACAGCAGCCATCCACTTTCCATAGGACCTCATGAATAAGTCTTAAGTTCACTGGTCGACCTGTTGGAACAAAAGGTTGAAACTTAGCAGAGATCCTTACTGTGGTGGTTGTTTAAAGCTTTGTTATTGGTATGGGGTGCATAATGTTTGTGAAGAAATTTGTTAAAAGCAGACTGCACATTTGTGTTTTAAGCTGGTAGGGATTCTTCATTTTGTCAGTAATTGGAGAGGATTTCAGAAGTGCTTTTTTTCCATTCTCCACAGCTTCTGAATAAATTTGGTCTTGATAAGATCTATGAAGGCCAAGTTGAAGTGACTGGTGACGAGTACAATGTGGAAAGCGTGGATGGAAAGCCTGGTGCTTTCACATGCTACCTGGATGCAGGTCTTGCCAGAACTACCACTGGAAACAAAGTCTTTGGTGCTCTGAAGGGTGCGGTGGATGGTGGTCTGTCCATCCCTCATAGGTAATGTAGCCTGGAAGAGTTCCTTTAGATTTAACTTGGGATGCTTCTCTATGTGAGAGTCCACTTACACTATCATTTCATGTTGAAATAATTTCGTTATGACCTGGTAATAATGGTTATGTAGCCTAGTTTCAGGGGAGGTTGTTTCGTTGTTTGTTTTCTCAATCCACAAGTGCAATTCTGATAATGCTGCTGAGAATCTTGCAACTATTGCTGTTAAGTTTTTAAGAAACTGAAGAGCTGCGTTGTTGCATTTACTTAAAATCATCGAGTGATTGAATGCACTTAAGTAAATACCCTGTAGTGCTCTCTTGTTTTAAGTCTAGCAAATTGCTTGTGTGTGTGTGTATGAATTTCACTCTGAAAAGCTGTAGCTGCCAGGTACAAAACCACTGGCGTTTGCTACAGCTGTCAGTACAACAGTAGGTCTGAGCAGGCCACCTGCACTTAAAATTTCCACATAGAAGTTCTGACAGTTCCTGTCGTAGGCTGTGAATGACCGAATCAAGATTTTTGGCAGTGTCATCTAACACTGACGTTACAGTTGACTGCTGCTTTTTGCTAGCAGCAGTGGGGTGGGAGGGGTGAAATGTGAGATCTGTTGTGTATTTTCCTACCTTGTCCCATGCTGTCCTGTTCATTCTTGACCAGTTGTCTGGTTTTTGTGACTTGGCTGCTGCATGATGATACTCCCAGTGACTGAACACTCTCTAGTTGGTCCACGGTGTGTATATGATGTACTGCACTGTTTCAAGACGGGACTGATGGCAGCTGAGATGAACTTTAAGCTTCTTAATTTTCTGTTATCTTTTCATTTTTAATTAGAGGGTCCTGTCCCTCAGTTATCTGTAGGAGAGTCTGATGTATCAGTCATTTCCCTGTGGAACCTAGCCTGTGAATGGTAACGTTTGGCAGTATGTTTTAATCTGTAACTGCTGTTTCACAGTACCAAACGTTTCCCCGGCTATGACTCGGAAAGCAAAGAATTCAATGCAGAGGTTCACCGCAAGCATATCATGGGCCAAAATGTTGCGGATTATATGCGTTATCTGATGGAGGAGGATGAAGATGCTTACAAAAAACAGTTCTCTCAGTACATAAAGAACAACGTAACACCTGATGGGGTAAGATTGATCTGGCTGGCTCTTGTGCTTTAATGGAGATGCTGATAAGTCTCACATAGGGACTGCTCTAATAATGCTACTAAGTTTGATATGTAAAAGAATGTGATACATATTTATGTTATCCATGCAAAGAAAATACTTCGTTAAGGGCTCTGTAGTACATTGTAGATCTTTTGAAAGTGAAATCTTTTTTCCTGTTGTGAAGCTTAACATTCTGCCTATAAATCTAAGCTTACAGGACTGCCTTCTAAGCTAGACTGCTTTGTTTTTTGTTTTACTGATACAGAAACGAACTCGAAGTTTCTATACGTGCTACCTACTCAATCCTAATCGTGCACCACAGCCTGTCATTTCTGCAGCTGTGAGGATGTGCTCTATGTCAAATCTGTTCTATAACGTGTGTGACCCTCTGGGTAGCTGTAGGTCCCAGGTGAATACAGAATAGTCCAAGCTAGCTCTGTTGTAGAAGTTAGCATCTCATGAAACTACAGAGAGTGTAGTACACCTTGGTTTAGTACTACTTGTTACACACCTTCTAATGCTTTGTGCAAGATTAGCAACGTGGTTCTTTCACTTCTTTCCAGTGTTAAACTCCTTTCAGGTGACTTGTCTTGCTGTCTGTAGTGTCTTGCTTGGTTTCCCCAATTACTGGTCCTGCAGCCTGAAAGAAACATTCTCATGTCTCCTTTTTAGGCTGTGGAGAACTTAACTTCATTCTTTATCCCTTTATTCCTATGGGGTTTTGGTTTGTTTTGGGTGGTTTGTTTTTTTTGTAAACTTAACTAATTGCTATTTTTTTTCACTTGTTACTTCTTGGTAAAGACTGTAAATGCCAACTTCGTGTATTTTACTAAACAATATTTATAGCTTGTATTGCAATGAAAAGGGCCCAGGGCTTATGTCAATAGCCAAGCAGTTACTCTTAGTACATGTGGGAAATTTTTCATAGCTGGGGTCTAGGGATTTTAGTTAATTACTAGCAAAGGTATTGTTAAAACTGGTGTCATTATGGAGCCACAGCTGGTTTTGGGTCAGAGCAGCAGACACATGAGGATACTCTACTAATGATCTGTGTAACTAGACAGATTATTTCAACTTTGCTGTCTTACATGTTACAAGTGTCACTCAAATACAATGAATCTGCTATATGAGCTGTCAGAAACTACTCTTTTGGTGTAGCTCTTGCTAATGCATTTCTTTTACTGCACCCTTGGGGTGATGCAGGGACTGTCATGGTTTTTGCAAGACTTGTTAATCTGTAGCTGTAGCAGTTTGTGTGGAATAATTTCAGTTTAATAAGTTCATGTGAAGTATTTTATTCTAGACAGGAGTAACTTTCTAGGCTGCCTTTTAATTTAAATGTAGGGAAGTGACCACACTGACAGTAGGCTTCAGAGGAAAAGTATTTCAATTGCAAGAGCTAGCCTGTATTTGAGACTTAAGTCACCTGTAGTTCTTTATGGCCTTGGCTCCCTAACTAAAGTAAAATTACTTTCTCCATTTCATGTCTTAAGTCATGAGTTTGAATATTTCAGTTGTATTACAGTGATAGTAGGAATTGTGGTACGCTGTGGCAGTGATCTTCTGTATGAAGGAAGTGTTTTAAAGGCAACCACACACAATTACAAGCTGTATCGTGATGGAAACTGTTTCTAGTGCATGGTTTGGTTCAGAATCTTGGATTTTTTTATATGATCCTACAGCTGGACCACTATAGAGAACTTGTTGTTGTTTTTTTTTTAAGATGGAGGAAATGTATAAAAAAGCCCATGCTGCTATACGGGATAATCCAGTCCATGAAAAGAAACCCAAGAGAGAAGTAAAGAAAAAGAGGTAAAACTCTCATCCTCTTTCACATGAAAATGGTTTCTCTATTGAAGATACTTTCGTTATGTTAAAACAATAATGTGATTCACATTGCAGTTGTGTCAAAACTCAGATGTGTTTTAGATCAGCCATTCCTGTGTAACTTTGTCAGGAGTCAGCATTAGCACTTAGAATCTAAAATTTAAGCGCCTTAAACTATATAAAATAATTTAAGTGGAGCAGGCTTGTAGCCTGAATAGCCAGAACTCTTAAATGTGTATCATGCTTTGAGTGGGAAAGCTGCTTCCCTTCAGGATAGGGCAGGTTGACTAAGTGGTCAGTACTAAACTATTTGATTTTTCAGGGGTCTGGGAGAAAAGAAATGGAACTGTTGCAGTGTAACCATGCCTCTTTGCTGTACATCATTACAGCTTTAAATCTTGACAAGGAAATAGCGTGTTACAGAACTGGGACTATGTTGTGGCATAGCACTCAATCAGTTCTGGTGCACTGCAGCTTTCTTGACCATGCTTTTGCTTATTTTTACCTTGGTCATAAAATTTGGTACTTACATTGCAGATGGAACTGTCCCAAGATGTCCCTCGCCCAGAAGAAAGATCGCGTTGCTCAGAAGAAGGCAAGCTTTCTCAGGGCCCAGGAGCGCGCAGCTGATAGTTAAGACAACTTCCACAATTTTCTATGAAGCTTTGGAAAAAGTGGCAATAAATTTATTGAGTAACCAACTGTGTAAGACTGGCTTATTAATATATCTTATCAAGATGCGGAGTATTTTTTTAATTATCCAGATGTTCTGTAGCTTTCAGGGTTTTTTCCCCTTCAAAGTATTGTATGAATTTAACTCCTTTCACTTGGGAAAAGAGGTGACAGACTTCAAAGCCAGGGCTGCTGTTAGAATTAAGGGAATCGATTTGATTAATATTCGGTGTGACTGGTGTCAAAGATTGCTGCTTCTAACTATAAAAAGGTTTTACATTTTGAAAAAAGCTTTACATGTACTTCCCCATTTTTCTTTCAGCATACTTAATGTTATGGGGGAATCTGGATGTAGCTTAAGAAAAAAGCAGTAGTCATCACAGCAGGTCCTAAAGCCTTAACCTTCCAGGAACACAAATGGCAACACTTCTCACTGTAGCTGAGACAGGACTCTGTGTCTAATTGAAGTATTAAACTTCCTCCAGTAACTGAAGTAAGCACTTCCATGCACTCAGTGCTCCAAGCTCTGGCTGCTACTGAAACAGGTACTATTTTAAGCTAAATACTTCACATTGTTTAAAGATGAGAACTCGCTTAAGTTGCATATATGTGCTTAGTTACACAGGCCTTGACTTGCCCCTATCCTTTATTTTCTCCTACAGCTCAGTTTCATGGGCACTTGTTTTCCATTAGACTTCACTGAAGGTGATTGCACAGTTTAAACACAAGTCAAGTAGGCTACGCAGAGGAATGTTTTAAGATACTGCTAAGTACAAGGAGAAAAGGAAGCCTGTGATTTATTGTAAACAAGTGTATTTTTTTTCCAATGAAAGCTCCCAACTTGATGCAACTGCAATAAAAATGAAGGTTCTGTACAACAAACTGCACTATTAAACATGTTTTCCAGTTGTTTAAAATACCCAACATCATTTTGGATTCAGTAATCTGCTCAAAATGTAGTAGCAATTACAGTCAGATTTTTCTACTAAGAAAATGATCACTTTACATTTGAATGCATTGCTGGCTACAAATACTTATTAGCTTGTGGTTGGAGGACATTATCAAGTTAGAGACAATAATTAGCATTAGCATAGTAATTCTTAAACTAAAACCTGATGTTTACAAAACAGTACACTCTTAACCCAAGCTGCATACTATTACATATGGTACGGAGAAGTGACTTCATGTTGGTCCTATACTTCTGTTTATTCATTCAAGGAATGCATTTCATAGAGGATACCTGAAGCAATTAACAACCTTTCAAATATTTAAATAAAGCTTGTCCTTCTTACCTATGCTGAAAATGAATTAAGGGGCCAAGATTTAGAAGTATATGGATGCCATTGACATCACTAAAGATTGAAGTACTTAATACCTAAAGCATTCATAAATTCAACGTTAACAGGTAAGTATTGAGCACAGTATTAAGGTGTTTTATGGACATCCAATTCTGCATAGTTGTGAACACAGATGTAAATGGTGCAGATTGAAGGTGGTACAGTGGTCATGCTCTGTGGAGTGCCAGGACCAGATGGTGTTTATCTGCTCAGGATGTGAGACTTCACAATGACTCATAGATGCTACTAGAAAAAAAAACGATAGTAGCACACTACAGCTTGCTCACTGATGTTCCACCTCATTCCTAGTCATCACTGTCTCAGGTTCCCACTTAAGCAATATTCCAGTTTCTGCCCTACAGTTCAGGTCTACCTGTGGCTTACAAGCAATTTGAAAGGACATTAAGGAGTCAAGACCATCCACAACTATTACTTGTTTTGCATGTCATACAGCAGACTCCTACATTAAGCAATATCCCTTTAACCGTTAGGACATTTCTACTAGCAGGTCTTTTTAAAATCAACTAACTTCAGTTCTCATTAAATAACAGAGTACACAAACTCCTTACTTTTCAATGTTTGCTACAGCTTAATTTGGGTTAAAGGTTTTAACTGAAGTACAATAATTACGGGTTTTTTAAAATGGATGTTGATACTGCTGCTAGACTATATGTGATTTTAAGAAATAACACATTCTAAAATTCTTGGCTCCCAACATGGTTCACTGTATAATGACTTAATTAAAAAAGTGTTGAACTACTTAAACATTCAAGATGTAAGCATGAGGTAACAAGGTGTAAACAGAATCTGATTTAAGTCTCCTATTACAACTTGTCAGTTCTACAATAAAATTCTAATTTTCCACAGTTTAAAATCATTAGTGTGCAAATTCTGCCATGCCAAGGTATTAGTAAACTTCAGTCTCACAGTTCAGTTTTTTCACAACAGCAGCTTGGACTCAGACACGTTATTTGCAGTAGTGGTGGTTCTTCATAAAACAAGGTCAAAACCTTTTGCAGGTATTTCACAAGTGAGCAACGATTTTCACAGAACTGTAAGATGTTCCCTCAGTTGATGTGGTGGCACAGTGAATACTTTGATCCTGTTCAAGATCTGACAAAGTGCACAGAACAGTCAAGCATGCAGGGTTTGTTTCCGTAACACAGCGCTACAACACCAGAAGCGCTTCTGGCCTCTGCCCTGATCACTCAGTGGCACGTTCGTTCTTTGAGAAGCCCTGCCATGAAGTACTGACTGAAGGGCAAGAGTAACAGAGCCACTAATGAAATCTGAGTAAAGAAACCTCTTTAGCAAATGCTGCAGATCATTTTTATCAAATGTGGTAGGCCACCTCTAGTGGCAGGCATCTATCAAACCTGCTGCTGGTGGAGAAGCTAAGAATCATTTGTATGGGAAATTTTCTTCCACAGTAAAGTTTTTAAGTTGTTGAGTATTAAAGAATGCTCCATCTCCATCTGATTTGCTGTGACTTTAAGGGCAATACACAAGTACAGTTGTTTTTCTAGTTCTTCATGGATATCAGAAGGAGCACCACGAAGCAGATAGTCTTTCAGTAGCTGACAGGCTTTTGCCAAGTTTGGCTGAATTACTTCTGTGGTACATCTCATTTTGCTTTGGTCACATAGAGTTCTACAGTCTGTACCATAAATACAGTCCAGATCGGATTCACACTGTCGATCTTTAATTATTTCCTTCAAGTTCATTTCTGGCACAATTTTTCTCATGTCCATCATTTTCAAATCGTATTTTTCATTATATCCTAATTTTTTGGCACTTGTATCACACATAAGAAAGTTTCCATAAGGTCCATGGAAAATATCTTCCACAAATTCTAAAAGCCCTATAGCAATTTTTGCCTTTCTTGGCCATGATGGAGTAAACCATTGGTCCATGCTTCTTCTGAAGCCAGAGGGAATGAGAAGTTCTACAATCCATGGAAGGCTGATTCCATAGAGAGAGGTATATTCAACTCTTTCAGTCACATAGAGATCCCCACAAAAACCCATCAGCTTGGGAGTATGTTCCTTATCCTGCAAGATCACCATCAACAGAAATTCCTCTAGCTGCAGAAGTGCCCATGCAGATTTCGCCTCTGGCAAAGAAACTCTCCCATCTTTGTTTCCATCAGCAAAAGACAGGATGAGATTAACCAGTTCTGAAAGATTGCCTTGTTCACCCAGTTTTGCCTAAAAGCAACAAACGAAAAAGATTAAATACAATTTCATTTACTACCACCAATCCACCTGTCATTCTCCCTGCTGTTATTCTCCTTCTATGGACAGAACAGTAGGTTATGTTATGTTCTAGTTTTCATTGCTTGCTACTTGATGCCTGAAGAGCTTCCTTTTTGCTCTGTTTTCAAAGGCACCAAGTATATGATCTTCTGAATTTACTATAATTCTTTGCATTTCAAAAAGCAAACATTAGAATTCAAATGTTGTTTTTGGTCAGATCAGTCTTGAGAAAAATCGTATCAAGTAACTTGTTGAATGTTCTCAGAAGAAGTGTGTAGAATTCAGTATGTTTAGATCAGGTTTCGTTTTCAGCTTATTAAACCTTGCAGGTGTAGAGAAATTACAGTATCAGCTGTACTTTGGCCAACTATAAACCACTTGGCCAACCAAGACACACTGCGTATAAATCCCATATGGTAAGTGTACTGAAGTACTTAATTTTGTTATTTGATATAACCACCTCCATTGTATCAATACAGAGAAAGAAACCATTGCTGGAATTAGAGCTGTTGCATTTTCAGCTGCTACCAATGCACACAGAAAGTCAGATAAACTTTTAGCAAATTGTCCTAAAAGCTCCTCTAAAACACCTGCTGCTGCCCACCCATTCTTAAGAGACAAAGCTACTGTAATGCATGACAACTATCATCAGCTTTCCGTAATTAATTTACATGTGTGTGCACGTGTACACGGACGCTCACTCAGCTACAACGGCATTATTTCCATCACTGGAGACATAGGAGCTACGACAATAGCAAGAGAGTTTTAAGAAAGGAAGCCCAAAATCAGTATTAACACAGCATCAGTGATGACTATATGATGAAAATTCTGGTATAGCATTAAGGCAATAAAATATCACGTTAATGTAACACAGAAAGAACTGGGAGAAGTATGGCTGGTCATTCTGGTTAGAGAAATTTCCTCCGGCTAGG
>NW_010163984.1:11172-13961 GCF_000695765.1 Mesitornis unicolor
AGCAGGAATAAAAAATGACTGTATTTTCTATACAAATACAAGTGAAAGCTGTAGACACGCAAGATGCATATCAGCTTCCATCTGTTAAAAAGAAAAAACCTGATAATCAGTTACTTCAAACCTTGAGACAAACATCTCTGGGGAAAAAATTATCTTTGTGCTGATTGTTTTTCTAACAGGCACTTGAACAAGGCTCATACAATACAGCATTCTCTTCAGCTGCAGGAAAATAAGCCTGTCAAAAAAAAAAGAATAAATAAGCATATACTTACTTTAAAAAGACCATATACCATTTCTTTGAATTTCTCAACAGTGGTTCCTCTTGTTGGCTTATCAAATAGGACTATTTCCTTTCTTGGTTCTGGGTCAGTACCAAAATCAAGCTGAGCAGCTTCCTCCATCTGGCATTTTATAACACCTTGCAGATTTCCCCAGATTCCTAAATACATCTATGCAGGAAAAGAGAGAAAAAGGTAAAACACACTGACAAAGTCCATCATATAAAGATCACCTGTACTCCAACCACTGCTTCAAGAGACAAGCAGTGACAAAGCTAAAGCTGAGTCTTGCGTAGAGACAACGCACAGAGCCCATTCAGGCAATGGCAACTTGAAATACAACACACAACTGCAGGTACTTAGGAGACACTACACTGTCAAAATACAAAGACAGCATGATACACAGTGTATTGCCATTACTACCATCTTTGCACAGGTTGTTAAGAGGCTGTTACTTCTATTTGGGAAGCAGGATAGCAGAGTAGGAGTATGCTGAATAGAACTGTGGTTATTCTGTCAAGTACAAACGTGTGCCCCTCTACACAAAGGAATAATACAGATATTACACCTATATATTCTATATAGTTATGTTATACACATATATATACACATGTTCTGCATGTCACAGTAAATAGAGTTTGAAATCATCTGTATTAAACAGATACAGCTCGCTGACATGGAGGTCTACTTGATGTTCTAGAGGACAACACTTCAGTGGGAAATGATAAAACTAGGTTGGATGAGTAAAGCCTTACCTGGTTATTGGGCTTTGTTGACAAACATTTTCCAAAATACAGTGTTTCTTTAGCACAAAGACTGCTACATGCTGACCCATCAATGACTCCAGTCTTGTATTTATCACACTGAAACAAACAGGGAGAAAAATATTTAACAAATGGCTCAAGAAAGGAGGCAACAACTGTATCTCTCCCAACACCTAACTCTTGAAAGAAGAGTCTAAGAAAATAATTTTAATAACCCTATACCAAAACAATGTTAAGAAATACAACTGGTCTCATCTGTAACTGAAGAGTAATCGTACTTCGACATGATGGAATATTAGAATTTGATTCATTTACATGCAGCACTGAATTGGCTGTGGAATTAGTCAGGACAAACACTCAAGCTATGCTAAATATACTTACTATTATTTTCCTACAGTCATGTCCTCTGCATAGTTCTGTGTAGGTGGAGTATTGAACATACATAACCCAGCTGCCAATAAATACTACTAACCAAGAGATGAAGAGATACTTCATCCGCATATATGAGAAACGTACCTAGAGGACATAGAGAGAAAATATTCTTTGTAACTCATTCAGCAGTAGTCAGAATGACAGAAACAAACAATTTACTATTACACCTTTTAGATTTGACTTCCACAGGGACAAAATAAGCTGCATTACATGGAACATTTGCTTCCTTTAGTGAGCAAAACTGACAGGGGCGCTCAGTTTGATGTATGTAGGTGGAAGGAAAATTACGATATAAATAAATAAAAGAAAAGGTGACCAACCCTCTTAGGGCAAGCCAGCTGTAAGAACCAGTCTGATCAAAATCAAACTGTCAGAGCTCAACTACTCGCATTTTTTCCTCTAAGTGCAGTTACTTATGTTCCACTCCTGGTAAACCAAAACAAACAGATCGGGATCTGGTCAAAAATAATCTCCGTTAATGTACAAATACGCAAGACAGATATTCAATAAGCAAAGTGGGTATTCAGGGACAGGTTCCATGTGCTGAAGTCTCCCACTCCTTCCGTGAAACACCACCATTTAATTATGCAATTAAAACTTCTCTATACTAGCCTCACCTTCAGTGGTCTTTCCCATAACTGTATGCAAGACTTTCCTGTTGTTTCTGTGGCTTCACATTTACATTTTTCACTAGGGACAGAGGAAAAAAGTATTTATAAATTAAGAATTGCGGGAGAGCTAAGTGCCTTGTCAGGGAGGAGGCACGCATTGATATAGCTTTTCTTTTTTTGCCCCCCTCTTCCGAGTTTGGTGTGCTAGCAGTTTGATTTTCATACTCACATCAGGATTAGAAAATAATTATCAAGTCAGGATCAGCTTTGGCAACAGGCTATAAGGAAAGTGCATGAGAGTAGCTGTACTGGGTCAGTGTGAGATCCATTTCTACTACCCTGATCTTCAGCAATAGCTATAAATAGATGCCATCGACGAGTGAGAACATATATATCCCAAATGTGCTCCCATTTTTCTCTAGAAGAACTTGCTAAGCCAGATGTGATTTTCTATTTTTAGTAAATCTCAAATCATTTACCTTTCATGAACTTGCCCAGACTCCTTAAAATCCACATAAGCTTTTAGCATCCACAACACCCTTTAGCAATTAATTCTACAGCTCTACTATCCACTGCACCACGGTCAGGGACTGGACTTGATTTGGCTTAAATCTGGTTCATATTAGCTCTGTCTGAGATCCTCTTGTTCATGTACTGGAAGAGACAAGTTATCCATTTACAGGCTTGGGGACGAGTGGCTGGAG
>NW_010163985.1:0-6003 GCF_000695765.1 Mesitornis unicolor
GGTGCCACAGCAGCTCTCCCGTGGCTGACCAAGAGCCACCTACGCGGGGCGGCTGCTCATTGGTACTGTTGGCATCTTGTCCGTTCTTTTTTTTTTTCTTTTCCTTTTTCAAATGAATCTTAGTTGGTGTCGAGGACGTCTGGGCTGGGGGTTGGACTGCTGGTGTGTGGCATGTGAGCGCTGACAGGTGACATATGTCCTGGGTATTGTTGCCATTGGTTTCGGCAGGGCTGCTCCTTTTTAGAATTCCACCCATGAGGGGTCCTTGTCAGAGAACACCTTTTCCAAGCTTCTTGCGTTCTTATTTTTAACAAATAGACCTTGTTAATTTGGGACTTACACATGCAAACAGCTGACATCACAGAACAACTGCTTACGCTGGCAAGAGGCCAGAAGATTGTGTCCTACCTTTTCAGACAAAGACCTGACTGTGACTGTTCTCATGTTAGTTGTTTTGATTTGATTACAGTGTTAGATGTAGGACCCAAAGGCTGACAGGCTGCAGAAGGCAGCAGCCACTTTTCAGCTAAACAGTATGGATAGGAATAAAGATGGTTGTTTCTTTACCAAATTGTTTTGGAAAAGGTTTCTACTAAAGGTGTCCTTTCCTTGTATTCAGTAGATTTAACGAGTCTGAGTTCTTGAAAGCCTTTTCAGGGCAGCTGCATTTCACAGGCTTAAGAAACCTGATCAGTAAGAGAGTCCAGGAGACAATTTAACTGTAACATAACTTTCCTGTCAAAGGAAGACAGTTTTGCAGCTATCTCCTTATATGCAGCAGTCTTGCCTGTTCACTATTAAACTCTGAACTTCTAAACAAATTATTATCTCTTACCGCATTTTGGAGAAGTGAGGGGTTTGAGGTTTTTGGTTTGATTTGCTTTGGTTTTTTGTGGTCTGGTTTACTTTTGTGAAAAGGAGTCATCTGTCTTGACTTTAGAAAAACAGAACTGACCTATAGAAAGCTTTTTCTTAAAAAGCAGTAAGTCTGTGTATTTGTTAGACTTCTAATGCTGAACAGGTTGGTGCATAAATGGAAGAGGCGGTTGTCATGCTTATGTCTACTCCAGACTTCATACAGAGAAATTAAATGCTCCTCTCACGAGACTGTAAGAGATGCCAAAAGTTTCAGGTTAATGTGTAACATAAAATACTTGTGTAATTTCTTGATTTAACACACTTGCTCTGCTTCAGGTAGAGAGAGCTCTGCTGCTGTCAGCCTACCTGCGGTGAACTCGGTGTGAAAGATGGACATAAGTAACTCTTGGATTTTGGGGTTGTTGGCTTGGTTTTGCTTTTCTCTCACAGTTGGAATAGTGCTAGCTTCTTTTGTCTTCTGTCTCTAAAGGAAGTACGTTTCAGGAAGTAAAAGCAAAAGTCTGTTGTATTCTTGCTTTTTTTAGCCTAGATGACGAGGTGTTCTTAGATAATGCACTACAAAACTTCTCTGACTAGATTCATTAGGTTTCAACACTTGTTTTGTAGAAGAGGTGGAGCTGAATTATAAGAATGGGTTTCGTCTTGCCCTTTTTTCTTTTTTTTTAGTGGCATACTGGGGTTTGAAGTTGGGCTCCATTTTCTAAAGTTGTTTCCCAGATCTTACCTAGCAATTCAGAGAAAGGAAGCAAATTCTTCTTTTTCCGTGTGTCATTTTGTAAAGGTGGATTTTAAAATATTTTTTTAAAATACTGCAAGCTGTTCCTGAGCATGTGTTGTTGTTATGTGTCCCAATACATCTTGGTGAAGGTAGCTCTTTGGATTTTGTAGTATGCAGTTGTGTGTGTGTTGTACTGAAGCTCAAGTTAAGAGCCTACCACCCTTTGCAGCATAATAAGCTCAGTCCTCTCTCGCCATAAGCTGCATATACTTCCTCATGTCAATCCTTTCCATCGCAGTGTATATCAACCTTGAAAGTATCACAAGGTTTTGGGGACTCGGCAGGAACCAGAGTGCCCTTCCTGAAAACTAAAACTCGTCAAAGAAATTAACGCCTGGGGCAGAGGAGAAGAACGGAGGCTCGGTTGTTTCTGTTAGCTTTTCATCCCATCAAAATTAGATGAATGTCAATTGTGTCACTACAGTGACTGTAAAGAAATATGTTTTGTAAAAATTGTTTACAGTTACAAGTTTCTATTGTGATTAATATTCAGGATTTGTCAGTTTGTAACTTTTCAGGGAACAACTACTCAGCTGTCACAGATAGTGGTAGCGTCAGCTGGAGGCCCTGAGTAGCCCTTCTGCTTTGCAGTAAGAAATAAAGTGTTTGTGACGATGAGACAGTTATCTTGCACACTCTGATCCCATTTAGTTGGTCTTTTGATGGAAGCTCAAGAACCATAAGAAAACCCCCACCTCCTAAAAATGACAATGTGTTTTGTTTTGGAATCTTTTTTGAAGTGTTGAAGCTGGTTTTGCAGTAGTAGACTAATGGCAAAGGCAAACTGTAACTGTAGGTAGTTGCTCTCTTCCCTGTGTCAGCAAAGGCTGTCTTCTCTTTCCACTCTCTGTGACAACAAGAGAGAGGAGGGAGAGACCATTGTACAAAGTTTGGCCATTTCCTCACATACATCCTTAGAAAATAATGAGAAAAAGCTTCTCTTTCCATATATGGTGCCCTCACGTACAGATGCTTTCCCAAGGAAGTAAGGAATCCCTGCTGTGCAGTCAGTGCTGAAGAAAAGTTAGTGTGATGCAAAATGAGCCCATCTCAACATTAAAGTAAATACTTTAAAGTAGTTTAGGGGGTGTTGCTATACTTAGGGTACGTTCTGGATGGATGCGTGCTTTGCACAGAGAGAAGCTGTGGGTTGCTCATTAACTGTGTCTGATTGAACCTATGTCCTAAATGGAGGGCATCCAAGTGAATTCTCTGTGCCTATAAATGGGGTTTACTACTGCTGCTTTTCAGTTTTGGTATTGGTTCCTGCTATGGTTGGCATTTTACATTCTAAAACACGGCTATACATCAGAGCTTTGAGGGATGGAAGTGCCTTCTGTAAAACGGCGAGTGAAGTTCAGCTACCAGACGTATAACTTACGGACAGAGAATTTGGTCAGAGGCTTTTCTAACATCCCTTAAGCAGTTCTGGAAAACATTTTTTGGTACTGAAAGAAGAAGATTCCAAGCAGTCTGTCATCAAATAACAGCTTTGATTGTATGTCTGCAGGACTCTGGCATTTAAAAACTCTCATCTGAGTAGATCCTCGAAGAATTTACCTAATTTTGAGTATATATTCAAACTGGAAACAGATTTTTTTTTTTGAAATTCTGAAGATGTGAGAAAAATTCAGGAGGACACATTTAAGGAAAATAACTGTCATATCTAGTTATGAAAGCTAAATTTATTTAAGAATGAGAACTATGCTGCATAGAATGTAGACAGTATGGCTGTCCAGCTATATGTTGTGTAGGTACTGATGGGGGTTTTTTTTGACAGCAGAAATATCTGTGCGTGTGCACAGAATGTGGCTTACTGTGCCTGTACAGATAAATTGGTTTTGCATGAACCATAGATCTGAGCTACTTCTCATCTCAAGTGTGCTGAGCTCTTGTTCTCCATTAGGACAGGCAGGGTGCCTTCTGTTAGTTATAAAATGGGTAACTAATGTTGAGACTCAAAAGTGAATTTGCTGTGCAGTGTGTGATTTTATTGAGGTCATGGCGCTAGCAAGCTAAGATTTGTATTATTAGTAATGTATTTTGAAGTGTTAAAGCACATCACAAGTATAGTCCTGTGACTGTTACTTGAAAATACCTTGGAGTTCATCCTGGGATTAAAAAATGTAACAAAATTATTTTGAAGTGACTTCCACCTACACACTGACTTCCATAGGTGATTTGTAACAAAGTTTAAATTTGGTACAGTCTGAGTATCACTGGTGCTGGCAACTGTGGGATCATTCAGTCTGAGAGAAAAGCTCAAGACTTCATGCCCACCCAGTTCTTGAGTTCTTCAGCAAAATGGTTTGCAACTCGGATACTGAAAAGGAGGAAAGCCAAGTCTTGCACACACAGGTTATTTCCTAGAAGGTACTTGGTACGAGTCTGTTACTTACCCAGCTATGGCTCTTACCTGCCCTAATAATCCCTGAGACCCAAAGAGACCTTCTTGAAACCTTTGAGGGATTTCTTTAGGCAGTGACCTTCGGAACATAACCAAATGGGCATAATGGCTATAAGCAGAAGTCCTAAGTCATTCTGGCCTGTTCAGAAGATACTGGAGAAAACAGAGATGCAGTTTGATGTCCTGATGTAGTTGCTGTTATATAAATGTGCTAGATACGGCTGAAATTAAACAATAGAATTGGTCTCTAAGAGCAATTACCTTATTTATTATGTGTTTCTAGCCTCAGATGTTCAAATGGGCGTATTTTTTTGGTGTCTACTAACTTGAATGACAGGTTTGTAAGAAAAGTGCATCAGAATGTATAAAAGCGTTTTTGTGCTTCAGTCATGATCAGATATTTATTATCATTTTAGGCATCACTGAAAATGGACATTATTAATATCTTTGAATTATGGATGTGCATACTCTCATAATAAATTTCTTCGATAGAGAATGGTCTCAGATAAAGTTCTTATGTCCCCAAGGGTTCTCTTAAGTAATCATTTGCAAGATGGAAACTGTGTGCACAGTGTGCTAATTATTCCTTAGAAAGCAAATAGCTATGCTTCTAGTTTTAACCTGAGAGCAGTGCTGCTTACTTGCTCTTTGAAAAAAAAACCTTGTTTCTGTAAATTACTTTTCGTGTTACGTGAATCGTTTTTTTAAAAAGCTTAGGATATGAATTATAGATGCATTGGCTTTTAGCCAGTCACAGGCCTTACTGCTCCCAGGGGTCATCTATTGGTCCATCCACAAATTGGCTGTGGGTTGCAATTTTAATAGCCATATCAAATCACTGAAAAAGGTTTTGTTGTCAGTGGGTTTTTTGTTGTGTTTTCAAGAAGCTGTTGACTTAAGGGAGCAACTGTCGTTGCAGCAATCTTGAATATTATTTTTCTATTTATTTAAATCTAATTTTTAGGTGTTAAAAACAGCCTTAGTGTGTAAGAAGCCAGTTGTGTTTATTATTTAGAGCTGTTACGGTTTTTAAAGCTTGTTGTTTTAATCTGTGTATGTGGGGCAGGGAATTCTCTTACCTCACCCTGACACCTTCGTCTCTTCCAGGTTTTGGTCGGAAGGATGTAGTTGAATATTTGCTTCAAAGTGGTGCCAATGTCCACGCACGAGATGATGGAGGCCTTATTCCTCTTCACAACGCTTGCTCTTTTGGTCATGCTGAAGTTGTCAATCTTCTCTTGCGGCATGGTGCAGATCCTAATGCTCGGGATAACTGGAATTACACTCCCCTCCATGAAGCTGCCATTAAGGGCAAGACAGATGTCTGCATTGGTAATTTTCACCTGCTCTTCCTGTGACTGACTCATTTCTTTTCACTCTGAAAAATCAAGAACCTTTTAAAGAGCATTTTTACCCTATGAAGCTATGGTTGGCCTAAGGATTAAAACTAAAAATCTGTCATAAACTTAAATTCATATTCCAGTTATATGAGAAACGAGTTTCTAGATCTGTTTTGATAATTGCCTAAGTATGGGGGGTCGTATTGAGATAATGGAGAAGGAGCTTGAGAGTGATGTGATGGAGCTAGATTCTCTTCTGATTCAGCCTAGACTCTTATGCTGCTTTCTGCTGCTACTCGCATGCAGTGAAAAGAACAAAACTGGTTTTAATAGCGGATTCTGCGTCTGTGTGTAGCAACCTTGATAAATTAGTCAAGGATAGGACCTAAACTTCAATTATATTGAGTACTTGTTTTGCCTACACAGTTTGTAAGAGTTAGGAAGAGGTAGAAAGTTAGATGTGTGGTCAAGAAACAGATTTTTTGCTTGTGTGGTTTGCTTTCATTTGTGCATCTGGAGAGTTGTGTACATATGTATACACACACATATATGTGTATACATACATATGTATAAAACATATATATATATGTAAAACATAT
>NW_010163986.1:0-30653 GCF_000695765.1 Mesitornis unicolor
ATTATTATTATTATTATTATTATTTTTAGGACAACCACTGTTTACGTATCAAGATCCTGGGTGACTGCTATTACTGTGTATCTGGGTTGCCAGAAGCAAGAGCTGACCATGCACACTGCTGTGTTGAAATGGGAATGGATATGATAGAGGCCATCTCGTAAGTACAGTATTTCCCATGGATAACTTCAGAATGAATAGCAAGTAGATTCTCCTTCCTGTCTGGTCTTCCTTACAATAGTAGCTAGGTATGCAGACTAAGGAACTGATGCTAGCAGAAAGGGAGACCAGCTGGAACAAGAAAACAAAATGCAGCAAAGGTTAGACAGCAGAAAGACAAACTCTTGAGTCCATTATAGCCACATGGATATCAGAGCTCAGTCTCTTGGTGATATAGGCAAAGGTTACTGTAATTACTGGAAGTCTCATTCCCAAAGGAGGATTCCAGTGAATTACAGAAATGTGAAATCAGAGGATTAATAATAACAACTTTATAAAATTTCAGTCACACTTCACTTACCTGGTTTTGAACCAGCTTTTTACTCACCTTAAAATTCCTCTGCTAAGGTCTGTCTTCTCTTGTTTAACTAATCCTTGTCCACACGTCCTTATGCCTAAAAGATCAGATTCAAATGTTCTTACTTCAGTTAAATTAATTATTGAAGAAAACCTTAAAGTTGGTCTGGCACAGACTGGGATAGATCCATGGTGCTTTCTACTTTATTTCCACTTTACTTACCCATTATTTTTTTTGTTTGTTTTAAAATCTGTTCTGAAGCTTTGCATACTCCTGAGTTCAGACTAGCAATCCTGTGTTTATCCAGAGCATTCCCATCTTCAGACAGTAACAAATAGGAGACCCGTATCTAGTAGTATTACTTGAAAGATTGCAGACAACGTTGAATACTGTTTGCATCGGACATAAGTTTTCACAGGCCAGTTCTTTCAGAATTCAGGGAGGGAACATTTATTTGGTCATCTTGAGCATATGGAAGTTTAGGCACAAAGTTCAGTCAGTTTTGGATAGTAACTGAGCTGACCTTAATACCTGCACCATCCTTGCTGCACAGAGACTCTGCTTCTTTTACCCTTCTCTTCTAGTTTTTTATTTCATGAAAGTATCCTCTGAAATACCAGTGATAACAACAGAAAAGTAGATCTCTAAGCAGTTCTCCTCTCATTCCATTCCGTAAACTCATGGAGTTTCCACTTCCTCTTGATAAAAGATAGAGCTGCGTATTTGTTGAGCTTGATACAGTACATCCTTATCATTTGAAGTTCTAAAAGGACATGAATACACATCTGCACGTTTCAGCCTCATTTTCCTAACACAGGTACAGAGTTGGAAAAGCAGTGTTTTCATCCAGGAGACTCCATTTGAATAGCAGTACACAGCAGCATTCTCTTGCTTTGTATACAGTATACACTGTCAGGACTTCCTACCCTTCCTTTCCTGGTAGGATGCTATTTCTTTCATGAGGTACAATTAAGTGGCAGGTGACAGTGTGTCCTGTCAAACACAAGAAGCAGCAATTCTTAGCCACCAGCCCTACAAAGAATATACTGTGTGCATTGCCCAGAAAAGTTTCGCTTTCTGCAGTAGTTGGCCTGGTGAAGTCCAGAGGCCTTGACAAGTTGCTGTGTAATCCCCCACAAAGCTGAGTAACACCAGGATGTCTAGACTTCATTGATCAACTGCAACCCACATTACCTTGAAATAAATACAGAATTGAAGTGCACTCAATGTTTGTTTACAAATAGCTCTTCAGCAGCCTTTAAAACTTGTTTCCCACTTGATGAATGCGTTTAACAATCTTATCTCTTAAGAAGTCTGGAAGGCGACTCTGTTCTCATTACCCCTGCTTCCCCCATACCTCCTCCTCCCCTAAGGATCAAGATTAGAGGTTTCACAATTAAGGTAACCAATAGCTACTGAACATTTGATTGCAGGCTTCACCAATACTGGGCCCTGCCTGTAGGCTGATTTCATCTGTGCACAGTAACAGCAGAGAGCATTACCCCAGTTCAGAAAGATAGAATTATATTCACCGTACTGCTGGTACACATGAACTAAAAAAAAATGAAAGGTAGCAAAGGATATTTCATTTGTCTATAAAGGATAACCAAACTCATTTGTTTGCTGGAAAGTCTGAAGAAAGTCACCTTCTCATCAATGACTCTACTGGGAGAAGTTCCCTGGTCTTGTGTCAGTAACATGGCTTGGCAGAGGGTGCAGTGGGGGTTGTAGTACCTGTGCAGCATGTTCTCCCCCCCTCCGCAGTGCTGTACCCACCCTGCAGCTGCTGTTGTCCTTGCAAGGGTTCTGGCTGTAGCTGCATTTGCATTACCCCAGTTCCTGTTGCTTTTTCAAGTGTTGTGGTTGGAGCTCTTTCAGTTCATAAGCCTGTGGCACCTTACCCATATGCAGCTTCCTTTCCCCGCTAAAGAGTCTCTGCTGCTTGTTAATAAAAATAAAGAATGTCACTTCAGTGAGTAGACAGTGAAACGTAAGACGGGGATTGTAAGGAAAAAGGAACTATAATAGGATAGGAGCTGTTTCAACAAGAAGTCATCTTGAACAATCTTTTAAGAGGTGTATTAAACTGTGAGAAGTGAACTAGAGTCCAGGATTGACCTAGCTTTGATCATTCATTTTCATTAATAACTAAAGCATAAATATTAGATCTGTGTTGGTGTTAGGAAGTTGGGAGGACTTACCTGTCCAGAGCATGTTACCTGAAAAGGACTAGATAAACCTGAAAACCAAAGAGGTTGAAATCTGATAGGTACAAAGTACAGCTTCGTGCTGCAAGGAACTAACAACCCAAAGGGAAGGAAAGGACTGTGCGATGAGATACAGGTGAGTTTGCTTGTGAAACAGGGACATTCTGGGGATTATGTGAGTAGCAATGACGAGAAGCAGAGTTGTTCTGATGACCTTATCAAGACTTTCCCCTGCCCACATTCCTAAATATATTTTCCCTGTGAACAGCTCTTGAAGTTAACTTCTGCCCTAAAAAGGCCAAACCCACAAAGGATTCCAGCAGGCATTTTGGGAGTAAGCAGAGCATCCAAAACCTCATTAAAATCAGAGCTTGTGTATTTGTAGCTGCCTGTTTGGAGTAACTGCAATAGATGTGGTTCTCTGGTTTTGCTGCTCTGACTGCAGCTGCAAGGCCCTTTCAGGCTCTCCAACTGCAGTGGGGTATTTCACACACATATCATATTTCATCTGTGGAACAGTTGATGCTTGGTGCCATACAGACAAATTAAGATCTCTGAAATCACTTCCTTTTTCTCTTTGCAATGTGCCATTTCTCTTAATGAGGCTTAGTGCTGGCAGGTTATGTCTGGCTTTGGTATGGAAATCAGAGACCAGCACTTGATTGCTTTTACTGCCCCAAAGAATTTTTTTTAACGAATTCTTGATTTGACCATAAGTTCAGGGTACATTAATTTATTCCAAAAACTCCTCTTTCTAATTACTGCTCTGCTTAGCCATTCAGGCCATCCAAGAGCAGTCCAGCCAGTCTGGTTTGGTTTTGTTGTCCTGTTGTTGTGGATGAGCAACACCATGTGTATGCGTGAATAAATTATGGGTCATTAGAGATTTTTGTATTCTGGGTGCAAGTTTGTGCTGTTGGCTACAACCATGCAGGTTTTGGTGATGTCCTTTTTTCCCGTATCTCTTTTCAGATTAGTCCGGGCAGTGACGGGAGTTAATGTCAACATGAGGGTTGGAATCCACAGCGGGAGAGTTCACTGTGGGGTCCTGGGCCTTAGGAAGTGGCAATTTGATGTGTGGTCCAATGACGTTACGTTAGCCAACCACATGGAGGCAGGGGGCAAAGCTGGGTAAGTTGCTTTATCAAAGCTGTCGTGTTAATCCATGTGTTGTTTTGTATCTGACATGTCACAGTGAGGCAAGAAAATGGGAGACAGAGATTCAGAAAGTGTGTATGTCTGCTGCACAATGAACTGTGAGTGTAGTGTTTTAAGCACATACAAATGTTAGCAAGGTTATTCTGTTCCATGTCTACATGTCCTTGATTACAGAAAGTCTACAAAATCCCAAGATGGACGTATCCTTCTGAGGAAATAACTGAATTTCTTTTCTCTGAAACAAAGCTGATAAAATACAACAGAAATGAGCAGGTCTGTGCAAACACTAGCAGAGCTGCTCATGGTTACAAAGACATGTGACCGTATGTTAACAGGGTTTACTGGAGAGCATCCCAACTGTTGATAGATGTTGTATGAAGCATTGTTTCAGACCATTCCTGTGAGAGAGCAGAGT
The DNA here is from genome assembly GCF_000695765.1 of Mesitornis unicolor. Taxonomy (NCBI): domain Eukaryota; kingdom Metazoa; phylum Chordata; class Aves; order Mesitornithiformes; family Mesitornithidae; genus Mesitornis; species Mesitornis unicolor. The sequence goes on from NW_010163986.1 coordinate 4,295, forward strand.
TGGTTCTTGTTTCACCACGGTACGGACCAACTGAAGACTGAGTTGCTGCCAAGTTGACTCTGTGAGATAATTTTTCCACGTCCCTTTCTATCTTCTCTGCTCTGGAAGAAAACATGACTATGGTACTTGTTAGGGTATCTCTACAAGACATTCTTGTACCACAGTGATTAACAAGACACAACAAAAAAGATACATGCTGCAGTATATATTGCATATGTCTGCTGGGTAGACACGTCCTTGTGAAGAGCCTGTGTTTACCAAAAAATGTATGTCTGCTGTGTGTTTTAGACCAAAATTAATAAAAGAACGAGTGCTTTATATCTAAGCAGGTGCTTATAAATGGATGTGTAAGATGCTTAACTTGAATACCTCTCTCTTGAAGAAGATGCCTCCTGGCCTGCTTCCTTTAAAACAGATGAAACTCCCATACTACATCTGTAAGAGTAGTGCCATGGCTAAATAAATTGGTTTTTGTTACTTGTTTGTTCCAGTACATGGAACCTGTCACAGAGAGGAACTGTCTTTTTAGGTGATCACTTTTCAGAGCCTACAAAACTGGCTTGTTTTTTGTCTCATTCAAGGCGCATCCACATAACAGAAGCAACCCTGAATTGTCTCAATGGAGACTATGAGGTGGAGGAGGGCTTTGGAGGGGAACGCAACGCTTATCTGAGAAAGCACAATATTGAAACTTTCTTGATTGTAGAGTGCAGCCAGAAACGGGTAAGACCAAACAAATGCAGATTTTAAATACTTTTAATGACTAGCTGGTCTCCAACACAGCAAAGCAGAGTGAACACCAGCCTTGATAGATGAGTGAGTTGACTACCTGAACTTCACTGACAAAAATTCTCATTTCTCCTCTTCCTGAACTTCTACATGCATAGAAGAGCTTCTGCATAAGGTTTCTGCACCAAGTACTTTCTAGTTCTAGTAAAGAAGCTGTTCTCAGTTGTTCTCAAAATAATTTTGAAGAATGTTCTTAATATAGGTATGTATTTTTTCAATTGAATGTGATACTCGTACAAGTTCTTAAAGCAATGGATTAAAACCACAAAGATCTCTTCTCTGTCAGATTGCAGGCAGCAGTGCTTTTTTCCACCTGCTCACCATATTGCCATGAACATAAAGATGAGAGCAGTTCTTACCATTAGTTTTCAGCCTCTGTTTCTGATGATGGGAAAATCTGGCCCACTGTAATGATGGATGTTTACTGTGACAGTGGGATGAGATCATACCTACTGCTGTGACCGGGTCAGGCTGCACAAATAAGGCTATTGGGGCATTACTGACTTGAACTTGAGTCAATTCAAACTCAAGTGGACTTCAGCCAATATATCTTCTTGTTGTGACACTGCCAATAACAGAAAATAGGTTGATGTTATCACTAGTTTGTGTTCATTTAAATAATGTTGGACTATAATACTAGAGAAGGACCTTTTTTGATCATCTAGTTGAGCCTAGCCAGTAATATTTCTCAAAGTAATTTCTGCGCTATAGACACTGCTTTGCTATTCACAGTATGGACAAGCATATAAAGATTGGCCTGAATAAAAAATAATTCAATAATTTCTGAATCTAAGACCAATTAAACCTTCCCACAGCAGTAAATATGACTGCCACGAGACTAAATGCATTAGTGGTTTTGACATGTTTCAACAGTATGGTTGATTTGAATAGCTATAACACCTATACAGAAATACTTTGCTACCATTGCCTCATTTTCTGAGAGAAGGGAAGCCTCAAATCGCCTTAATGGATGTTGTGTAAAAAATCTCCAAGAAAATCCCTTATCATCTGCTAAAAAGAGAAGCTGAAGTTTTAGTTTCTATCTGCTCATAAAATAAATCTTATTAACAGTTGTCAATCTTCAAGAGAGGATTAGAGCTTGCAGTGCAAGATTATTGTTTCCTGAGCATCACTGCTTGTCGGTGGGCCAACTGATGTTTATACCTAAACCATTTCTTCTTTGCTGGGTAGATTTAAGAACATAAACCAAAATACTCTTATGGTCAGGCCCCATCTCCTGGGGTGGAGAAGCTATACTGACTTCTTAAATCATACACTCCCCAAGTTGTCTGCATATTCTTGTGGAGAATATGAAGGTTTCTCTGGAGAGAAGACCTAAGGTCAGGATTCTGCTCCTTGCCAGTGTATACAAAAAACTCAAAAAGAGAGACCACTGAGCACTTGGTACTTGACTTTCATTTTGAATGCAGAGCTGTGTAGGAGACTGGACAGAGACTTGGGAGATATGTGAGTTCCATTTCAGACTTAGATTTTGAGGAACTTGGATTTTTGTGCCTTGATTTTGCATGGTACAATAAAAAATGGGTTCCCTCCCTGCTCATTCTTTTCAGTGCTTTATGTGTATTTATTGCAGCTCTGTTACACAGCGTAGCCCTTAGCTGAAGTCTCTATGCTCTTCTATAATGCTGGTCTAATGTGCTGCATGCCTGAGTAGTTAAAAACTGGGACATGCACATGGCCTAGGTAATTATTGTGCTACATTGAAACATAAAGAAACTGCTACCATAGGTCACGGATATTAGTGTTTAGAGTTTGAGGGGCTCCTGGTTTGCCTGTAGTGCTGCAACTTTCTTGCTTCCACAGCCATTTTCTATCTCTTTGTGAATAGTTTACAGTTCTCTCCCTCTTTATAAACTTACTTTTACATAACTTGAGGTTCAGAAGTGCTTGGTGCTAGGCAAAGTTCTAGCACACCACTTTTTCCTTTCATTTCTGCTTGATTTTAATTACTTCTTGTGATGTATTTAGCCAGGCTTTCAATTCAGTCTATTCCAGTAATGGCCATAAAACGTTCACCTAACTTAGTAATGAGTTTCTGTGAGTCGTGTCTGGGTTCCTGCTAATCCTCACTCACAAGGCACAGGATTTGCATTGACCTGAGGGCAAATACACGGGTGACCAAAGTAACTTTGCCTGAGCTATTCCTCAGTTCACACAGGCAGACTTGGATTATCTGAATAGCTGGTCCATCAGTCCCACAGCCATCGAAACCCAACAATACCAGGAGTTACGGTGAATGTATGAAATGTAATGGGCAATCTCTTCCATACCCTTTCTGATTACTGTTGCCAAGGGGGAGCCATAACTTTAACTTTCCCGTCTTTTTTTTGTTTGACTTTTTCATAATGTTAATGCCATTTCTTTGGCACAGAGTGAATGGGAGGAGCATTTATCTAATATTTTTGTTCCAGGAATTCAGACTAGCTCCTTCTTTGAAAATAGTTTTTTCCTCCTTAGAGATGCTGTTGACTGGAATATATTTAGTTCAGTTTTAGGGGGGAAAAGCTAGATTCTGATCACTCAGTCTTTAAATAACATGCCTAGAGCTAAAAATGTAGTACTTATTTTCTATCTGGTACACAGAGGAGTTGCTTTCTACTGAAAGATGATAAACTCTAGTTTTAAAATCCAGTCTCTTGAGGTTTCTCTCTTCTCATCTTTACCTCCAGATCTGCTTTCACCTTTCTATTTGCCCTGTCCTGTGATGGTGCTGCCCTTGCGGATGAGCACTTGCCTGTGAAGAAGGCAGTGCTCAGATGCTCCAGAGCAGTGCAGAAGTGACTTTATTATTGCAGTGTTACATTCCGCTAGATAAAAGTTTTATGGGTGGATTTTTTTGAAAGCATAGATCCAACGTTCCAAATTTGTTTTCCTTGTGTTTGCTTTCAATTCCTTAAGCTAGGGTTTTGATAATTAAAACTGTGTGAGATACAAAGGATGCCATGCATTTCGTTGTAATGTGAGCCTATGTATCTAGGTATAGTAATTCTTGTCATAAAGTCAGCAGGCTTTTGCTGGGGTTTGTTTGCTCCCATTAGTGCTAATAGTGAGCTGCTCTAAAACCTGGTTGCTCTCGTGCCTGGTTGCTCTGGTTGTCTGGTGTTTGCTGTCAGACAGCAGTTGTATCCTCTCTCCCTCTCAGCCTTTTTTCTCCTAAGACAAACTCTTCTAATGTCTTCTCACAATGAAGAAGAGATATGCACAAGCTCTCAGAACAAGCTCTTCATTTTCATGATTATCGAAAGAAACCTTTACCTTTTGCATAGTTGCATTATCTTGGTGTCTGATATTTATTCTGTGATGAACTAACATGATTCCTGATAATGAAGTGAAGTTTCTGACTGTAATCTCTAAGTGAATGATCATGTATTTTGTACACTTGAATGTCTCAGGTCCCATTTCTGCTATGGCAGTCCTCAAATGCCAGATGCTAATACTCCTTTTTTTTAAAATTTGTCAAATACTACCTCTGCTTCTCTCATTAGTAAAGTCTGTAATTGCTACACTTGGTGCCATATGTGATAGGAAAACAAACAAAATCTCCCCCTAGTAACTCTAGGCTACCGGTAACTCTACTAGTAGCTGTCATCCAGCCTAATACTTTCTCATTCAAAACCATCTCTTGCCATTTCAGTAGAAACCAGCTTTTTGCCTAGCTTCATATTCCCTGTCTGTCTTAGCCATTAGTCTCCAGCTCAGCACTCTGTCAAATGCTCGATGGAAAAGACAAGGCCAGTGAGAGCTACTGTATTTTTTCTGTTTAGAAAATCTTGGATGCTCTCAAGGCTGTTAATCCAAGCCCAGCATTTGCTGCACTACAAAATTCTATGTCATGATCCCTGACTAAATAGTTATTAAAAGTATCTATTACCAGAACTGAAATGGCAGTTGGCAGTTTTGCACAGATCCGAGATGGAGTTGTCCTTCTGACTTCAGCACATCACAATTAAGTTTTGCTTCCAGCTTAGTCATGTTTTACTTTTATAACCCTACATTTACTATCCCTCTTCCCATTTGCCTCTACTTTGGCAGTAGCAATTATCTGAAGAGAAATAATCTGTTCTTTCAGTTCTAGAATAATGTATATTTTTAAGTTTCTGTTATCCTCATGTGATATAGGGTGAGTTACAGAGGATTTCTGTCCTTAGTCAGTACTTTTCTCATTTGTTTGGATATGTTTTTCTAATGGACCTCATTCCTTAGTGTGAAACAAGTACAGGGATTTTCCAAGGAGATCGTTACCATTCCTCTGTTACTGGCTTTGCATCTTCATTCTTTCTCTGAAAATCTGTGTTTCCAGATAAACAGCAAAAGATCAGCTAGAATTACTATTACCCAGATCTTTAATGTTTCCCAAACTTAATCCCAAGGCATTGTGGCGAACTACTCAGCATTACTCAGTACAATGTCTTTATCCTCCTACAGAGTGGTTCTGGCTTATTCTTGTTATACCTTTTTTTTTTTTTTAAGTTTACCCTGCAGACTGTGGCATTCCTAACACTCAGCTCTGTACTTCCACCTCCACCACTTCTGTGTCTATCCTTTTGCATTTTATTCAAAACATCCCTCCCAGTCATTACTGCTATCCTATCACATCCCTGCAGTTCTTACAGGACTCAGGTTAATTATTGTTGTAGTATCCAATAGGCCCAGTTCTTGTGCTGCCCAAGTTTCTGGAGTCTGTACAGGAGCCTGTCACGTGGTGGTTGTTGACATCTTTCTCCTTTCTTTGAGATCAGGTGCTGCACTAATTTGCAGAACCATACAACTACTCTTCTCATCATTTCTAATCATTGATAAAAGCTTTACTTGGAGAAGGGTGCAAAAGTGTGTGTTTGGAGGAGTGGGAAACAGACCTTAAGGTTTATAGGATTTTAACAGCACATAGGGTTCACAGCTAGTTTTATTGTCCTCAGCATTACTGGAAGTCTGGGGAAATGCTTTGCTCTGAACACAAGTGGAAACAAAATGTGACTGTCCACCAATGAGCAGTACTGCTGACTAAACACACTGTTTTGAGTGCACAAAGTTGGCAAACTGGAAAAATGTGGGTTTTTTCTAATGTCTTTCAATTGCAATCTACATGGGTGTTTCTTTTAACAATAGCAGGTACACAGTAGTTTCAGAAAGGATTGTTGATGGTGGCTTAAAACAACTCAACAAAACTTTGGCTGTAACTCCTAGAAAAACAATTCTCATTCTTTTCTAAATAGTGTCCTGGAACTCCATCCAGCTGAAGAAACAGAATGGTCCTTTGTTGAGCACGTGATTCTCCGAAAATGCAATCAATCTGATGTGATGATTCCACAGTTGAACAGATTTAATCACAGCTGGGCAGGGTTCGGCTCATGTAGATTTACAAAGGCAGTGGTTTAGAGCATGTAGCGCTGCAAGAAATACCATTCACATGTCAGTAGGATTTCAAGACAATTTAAAGAATAATGTGTAGCTGAATCTGAAATGGCTGATCCATGCTCAGATTTCACTGCTTTGTTGCACTGATAGAGATCAATATGTTGGAAAATCCTATCACACACTAAAGAAGTCAGTAATTTTTTATGTGGTTGATAAGAAAATCTCAGTTATTTCTGCAGTTTTACTCTAGCATTACTGTAGCTCAGTGTGTGGGAACTGGTGGTGGGAACATAATAAAACCTCTGGGAATAAGATTTACAGTCTGTTTGTTAGTCCAGATTTGAAAAGTTCCCACAACAGCTTTCTGGAGTTTAGCCATTTGAAATCTGAAAAACTCATTGCTGTCAGAAACTTTTGCACCTGCTCCTGTTGTTGGTAGTACCTGTAATGAGTAGGACTGAAAGGTGTCATCTCTTCATTTCCTTTATTCTTCTTTCCAGTCTTGTTATGCCTTAGGTAGCCCTGTGTGCAACTTGTCCTCATGCTGCCACTTAGCCAGCAGGGATCCTCATAAATTTCCACACAGGAGCTGTGATCCTTCTAACGCTTCAGTTGAGGAGTTTGTTATTATCATCACCCACCAAACAAGTGATTTTTCAGAAACTAAATTGGGTCAAATTTTTTAAATAGCAGGTTTTAAAATGTTTTTGGATAAGTATTGATGTTAACAACAAAGTTCTACTGTTCAAAATAATACAGTAGCACAGTATGTAATGTGGGAAACCAAAAATCCACTATGCTTGTATATATCGTTTTAGTCTGATGGGAAATATTGCTGAAACATAGTTCACAGTCCAATGGAAACCATCTACAGGAGGTGGGGGGAAATACTGCCAGAGTTCATGTAACCATGGAAAATTTATGGTGCCTGACTTCATGGTTAGAAGCAATCTCAGAAGTATATATTTACCCATTTATCCTGCCCTTACCTCAACCCAGATAAATCAACACGTATGAGGTGTTTCATTCCCTTCAAATGAATCAAGTGATGCTTCAGCATCACCAGCACTTGCAGCAGGTAGAAGGATCACTCCCTGGCTGAGAAGTGTTGGTATGTCTGCTTGGATTTTTGGCATTAAGACTCTTCTCAGATTTTAACCAAATTTGCTGACTCATGGGAGGAAACCTGCTGTCTGTATCTTTTATCATCTGATGATGTAAAGCTGCTTGTAATGTAACTGAATAGCTTTGCTTTTATATATCCCCAGACTAGTTTGAGAAACTGGGTTTTTTAATTGCTTTTGGTTGAAAACCCTCCACTAAGTTGTCATAAAATAGATTGACAGTGTCAGTTCTGTTATTGAAAACAATATCTATTTGCTTGGAGTTAATGAAACTATATTTCCTACCAGTTTTCTGGCATCACGTAATAGAAGAAGGAAGCATGACTTTGAAAAAGACTGCATAACTGACAAAACACAAGAAAGGGCTGCAAATTATGGCAGACCATAAAGAGCTGAGACTTAAAAAACAAAACCTCAAATCAACTCAAATCTGGACATCAGCATTGCATCACATGAGTGTATTTTTAGAAACATTTCAAACACAGCTCTCCTGGAGGTTATCCAGTGGCTCTGTTATGATTGCTCCTGTGAAATTCAGCTGGTGCCAAGTGATGGAGTTTTCAGCTCTTGCAGATGAAACAGCAGTGGGTGCAATGCAAGGAAGAGGTGACATGGGAGACACTTGCTGTCCTGGGGATGTGCAGTGTTCTCCCCAGCAAGCATCCCAGGAAGCTGTCAGCTGCCTTAGGTTTGCTCCCACTGAGTTTCCTTGAGATCCTACACTTGTCATCTTGGCTGGGTGGAAAAAAATCTTTGCTGACTTGCTGGGTGCTGCAGTGACCACTGCTCCTTACTGTCACAGGGCCACCAGCACAGGGCTCCTGTCGCAAGTGGTACCATGTCCCCGATTAGTGGCTGTGAAACCTACAGTACTACGTTCCCAGGAACGCTTGCTGCCTGCGTGGTGAGCTTGTGGTCTCATGGGAAATGTTGTCATCGCAGCTGTCTGTTTTTGCAAGAAAAGAGATGATGATTTCCCATGCTTGTCAATCAGGCAGCTTTCCCCAGCACTGAATTTTAACAGGCTTTTAAACATTTCTTTTAAAAACATAATTTGAGGCAGCATACCACTTGACATTTAACTCTCTGGTAACTGTGGAAATAACACCAAGTACCTGGCAAACTCCTGAGAGGGGCGAGTTACAGTGAGTAGTGGAGAATCAGAGTAAATAGGTAGGGGAAGCAGGCTACAGGCAAAGTAAATGCAGACCAACCTGTATTGTCATACAACACTTGAACCAGAACTCTACAGTTAAAAACAACTGATGCTTTATTTTAAAATTGTTCTGTTCCCTGAACACTTTCTGAAACCTAAATTTAACTCAAATCCAAAATTTTTCAGTAATCTCATGGAAGCAGCAATTCTCTTGAAAATTTTAATCTCTCAAGTAATAAACAGGCAAATTGTAGCTATCCTTGCTGTCCAAATTTTCAAGCTGCCTGGAGTTTGTCTCTTTTAAGCAAGGATGTGTTACTTGCCACCCCTCTGTGTTCTGAGTCGGTACAGGTAAATCGCAGAGTCCTCACTGAGCAAGCTTCCAGTGCAGTCCTCGCTAGAGAGGATTAAAAAGTTTGATCTTGTTCAATTAACTTCTGTCTTTCTGCAGAACACATTCCCTGTGGAAACCTGTCCGTCTTTTTAGCTGGAAAATACATAAAGAGTAAGGAACTAACCGGCCTGCTGTTTAGCCTGGTTACATGCTGCACTGCTGTGCTCTTGCAGCTGGCACTCTGCTTGAATGAACAGACCCTGTGCAAACTTCGCAGTAGGCTCCAGTTATAATCGAGGTTCAAATCCAGCTCTGATGACCAAACCAAAGACTTTATCCAAAGTTCTAGAAAGCCAGTGTCAACGACAAAACTTGCCACTAGCATTAGGGTAAAAGAGACCATTTTGTCACACTCTGCAATACCAGGACCCTACACAGGTACACAGTTAAGTTGTTTGCAAGATTTACATGCTTTCCTTAGCATGTCTGGGAAGATGCTCTTGTCTTGCAAGTGTGGAAAATGACTTGCTTGTACCTACAGAGAAAGGTGTCCTTAATTCTTGTAGCTCAAGGCGGCTGGTCTTCAACCAGGTCACTCTGTGTGTCATCTCTCTTGCATGCACACCGGTCTGTTTTTTTCTCTTTTTTTGAGGATCCTCCATGTAGCATCTTGGCTTGGAACTGTAGTTTCATACCTGAAATGATTCCCTTTGATTCGGTTTGTTTAGAAAGATAATTGATATCTCCATTTTGAAATCTCCTTGTGTTTACACAGGTTATGGTCATTATTCAAAACAGGCAAAGGAGTAAAATGTTGAGCACCACTTAGGGGCAAGTGTTCTCAAAATTTACACAGTGTAGCGGTAAACAGGAAGAGGAAAATGGTGGAGCACGACTGCTCCTGGTCAGCAGCCACCTCATAAAGGCACAAAGCCAGCTTCTGGGGTGAGAGATCAGAAGTGAGAGATGCTTGGAGAATGACTGCCATGTAAATGTTTCAAAAATTATTCTGCATTTCTTTCTTGTTTGTATTTTAGAAAGACGAGAAAGCCACAATAGCCAAGATGAACCGTCAGCGCGCCAATTCCATCAGCCATAATGCGCCACTCCAGGGTGTTGACCGTCCCTTTTGTAGCCACCTTGGAGCTCACCAGGTCTCCAAGGAGATGAAGAGAATGGTAATGCCTTGTTTTATGGACATTAATTTCTTATCTTCTTAATACAGCGTTATATATCCTTCCCTGCTTTGTCTGAATGTTTCTGCAGCCCCGAGGGCGTTTTCCAAATGGGGGTGGTTAATGCTACTTTGACTCCAGAAATAATAATAATTGGTACATCTGGAGGTGAGGGATTGTGAGATGAGGCGCAAGGTTGTTTGAGAAGGGAAGGGAGGCTGAATGACGCACAGGCAGCTCTTTTGTCTGACTTGTCCCACATTCTGAAAACGCATCGAGGCTGTGTGAGAAGACGTGATTATCTACAAAAATTGCTCAGTAACCCAAGCATTCAAACAGCAGCTGGTGTACATTTGTACTAGATCATTGCAGGCTTCAGTGCCTGCATAGGTTTCTTGCCTGCCTTTGAACAGCCAGATGCTGTGCACCTTCTATAAGCTACGTGCCCATGGGAATTCTCATGGTGTACTCATGGGTGCCCAGCAATCGCACTGCTGTGTTTAACTCTCAAGAATACATTGTCAAGTACATGGATTAATTGGCCTAATGCAGCAGGCATCTTCGGTTCTTGCTTATGCCTTCCAGTCCTTGTGAATTAAAATGAACAAGAGCTAGTTACCAATGCAATTGGACTGTGAGCACTTTTATGCCTTATTTTACATGAAGCTGTAGATGATATCTTTGTTTCCTACAATAAAGATGACGAGACTTTCTATTATAACAGCTATGTAGCTGTTAATAAAGAATATTTAGCATCTCTATAATTGCATATGCAATCAGATGGTTCCATGACCTTATTTAATGCTGTTTTGACCCTTCATATATAGTCAAAAGTGTGTGTTTCTTGCCCACTTTGTTGCCCAAAGTTCTGCTGCAGGTCACCAAAGCCTTAAAGTATTCAACTTTGCAATGTAAGATTCACTCCCACAGCTTAAAAATTTTGAGATAGCTATAAGCAACTGCATATGGTGTCTTCTAAAGGGAATGCTGGCACATTTATTAATAGTTAGTGCTCATATTATTCAATCATAATATTATTTTACAGTGCTAAACCAAAGTTCTTAATCTCCATAGTAATGTTTCTTTCATTTCTCAGATCTCCAAATGAGGGCTTCTGACATAAGCATGCAGATCAGTGAAACTGTGCATTTTATGTGGGCTTTTCACTAAGGTGTGCTCAATAGGCATGACATTATTAGAAGAATCTGATCGCACTAGCACATAATTATAAGTTTCTTTGAATAGCTTTTAAGAGGTTCTTGCAGCCTCCTGTTCAGAAACAAGGTGTAAGCATGCCAAATGGTATTATGCTTCTTGGTGTTAATTACAGTTTGCCATGTCTAGCTGGTTGTTCAGTTGGAAAAACATAATTATTTATTGAAATATCATGCTGAGTCCTAAAAACTTCACTGCCCCTTGCTTGCAGGAGGAAATGCTTCTCTTTTTTTTTTTCTTCCTCTCCTTTTCGTGAACCTCTCCCTGTAATGTCATTTACCTTTTTCTAAATTCAGCAGCTCACAAAATCTTTTCCACTCAATCTGCTTCTGTGCTGCCTCTCATATTAAGCTCATATTTGAAAAGCTGATGATGTCTGTGCTGCATGCATCAGGCTGTTTTTTGAAAACTAATTTAAACCTGATTCAGGTGTATTAATTTCAGCTAGAATTGTTGTTGTTCTTGGGGAATATTTTCTAAAAACCTGTTATTTATGGTATTTCCCACTACTTTATGTTTGGAATGCATTAGTCAAAATGAAAACATACTGCTCTTTCTGGCCTAGAGACCATTTTAATATCTGCTGGATGGATATTTTATTGATGAGGTCACAGGAACAATTTCTCTATCTCCTCTTTCAACTATTTCTCTCTTTCTCCTAACTCCTCATTTAAATACGTATTTCTTTGCATCACCCAGCTTTGCACAGTACTTATTTGTCTGTGATTTCCAACATGGTGTTATGCAGATGCTGTGTGTGCTTCAATGCCCACACAGCGCATACTCTGCACGCACATGCACACGGTCTGCAAACTGCCTGCTTAGAAATACAAAATACAGACAGACAGAAGGGGAGCAGAACTACAAAGGCTTTCTTCAGCGCTCCTCTGGGATGACATGTCATTCATCTTGCTAAGCTGCACCAGCTTTCAAAGCTCCTAAAAATGTCCTCTTTGTTCCACATCCCCCACCTTTTCCCCAGCCCTCTTGCATGTTGTTATGCGTAGCCTTTTTTCCTTGGAAACTATGAACATATAAGGTTGGATCAGTCAAAGTAGTATGCTGAACACAGGCAGCACAACATTGCCTTTCTCTTTAAAACCTGGAGCTCCTTAGCCCTGTTTCAAAGCAAGTGTTTATCAAGGTAATTGTGAGATAGTCCTTGGGAGGAGTCGGGTAATGTTGCAGTGATGTGCTGTTATGTTATATTGACGTGTAGATATGAATACCTTTGTGTGTAGGGAGTAATATGGATGGTTATAAAGGACACAGTTTTTTGTCACAAACTTAGAACATTTTGCAGTATGAAGACAACCATATTTCCAGAAAAAAGAGTGACAATTTTATTATGGCACTACTTACAGTTCCCTGAAAGAGAATATTATAGTTCCCTGAATTACGTTTTTGGGAGGGAACTGTTGCATTTGATAGAATTATTTTGGCCATTTTTCTTCCCTTTGAATGCTGTCTCTGGTGGCTGTCTCCATTCTTAGGATATATTAGCGGTAGTCCTGGATAAGAGGGATTAGTATCAAAGTTAGCCATATACTTCTTTCCCCAGCCCCTTCCTCTTTTGTCATGGCATTTCTGGGCACATCAGCAGTGCATCTGGTGGCGCCACTGGCATGGGGAGGTCTTTGGTCCCTGCTTCTCTCCACGTTGTGGCTTGGAGCTTAGCCTCTGCTGGGTCCAGCTGACCTTCCACGATGCTCCTAGGCTAAGTTGTTCCCCCGGGCATGCAGGAATTTATTCAGGCACTTGCACACACATATAGAGAAGACAAAATATCCAACGCATGTCCATGCAGCAGTAATCTAGAATGCCCTGGAAAACTGGAATTATTTCTGTAGTCCTACCCTAGCTGCAGCCCAAGTCAGCTGGGATTCCAACTGTGCCAGCTCATCCCGTCTTGCCCAACAGTCCCTGTCTCCTTCATGCACTGGTCTGCTTTCCAGAGAATCCCCAATCAATCCTTCTTTTTCCCCTCCCATTGCTTAGCAGTGGCCTGTCTTGCCGTGCAGAGCCTCCAGAGAGGCAGCAAGCAGGAGGCACCAGCGCTTCCCGTTGCTGATCCTGACCCCTATTAGCTGGTGGAGCCACTGCCTAGAGAACACCGTTTCTGGGGACTGTGCTGAGTTGAGCTGCCAGCTCAGTGGCTGTCCCTAAAAACTGTTAAATTTGCAGCAGAGGCAGATCAGATACAAAGGCTGTGGGAGGTCAAAGAGCCTTGCTCTGAGCTGGCAGCCTGTGCTGGAGCACCAGCCCTGCGAGCCCATGGTGTTGGGCAGGGGGATGCTGCCGGCGTGGCGCGGGTGGAGGGCTGCCTCGCTCGCCCTGGGCAGGTAGAGGAGCCTGGACAGGATCAGCTTTGGGGCTGTACACAGAGAATGAAAAGAACCAGAGCACGGCAGAAGAGCAACACAGCTGCTTTCTATTTTTATGGCTTTTTACAGCATGTTTTCTTGTTTCCTAAACAAAAGCAGTCAGTCCAGGACCAGTGACTACATCCATCTGGAAATGCAGACTTCTGCACTGCTCGTGATGCATGCCAAGGAGCAGCATTCCCCCAGGTCTCCGTACTCCAGCCTTATCTTCTCCACTGTCTCTCTGGTGCAGTTTTTAATTGCAAAAGAGTCAAAAACAAACAGGCTTGAAAGCATTTGAGAGTACAGGTGTATTTATAGCTAGAACAATATTTATACAGCACTAAGAAATACTTTGCTTTTCCCAGTGTAGATTTCAGAGTGCTTTTAAAAATATCGATGGATTTTAGACTTCTGGAAATAATACTCATGTCTCAGTTTTCATGTGCAAAACAAAACCACCATATAAAAATACAGTTTGTGGATTGTAGTTGACTGAAAGAGGTTTGTCGTAAACTGCACTATAAAGGCAAACCTTCCAACATTATATAGGGCTGTTCCAGATGACAAATTATTCTTCTGCATCCTTTACCCTGCTTAGCATTATTAAGGCTGTAGCTGGAAAACCACATCCAGTTTGGGGTTGCAATCCCGTAGGAGAGTGTGGATGAATTGGAGATAGTCCAGTGGAGAAAATTAGGAGAGTTTCAACAGTGCGGCCTGTGAAGAAGTGTTGAAGTATTGGGTTTGTTTAGTCTAGAAGGGAAAAGAGTGATTAGAAACAAAAATCTTCAAATACAGGAAGGTTTGTAAGAGGAGAAAATAATGATAAATCATTTTCCGTGACAGCAAAGGGCAGGATTAAAACTAATCATCTTAAATTGCTGCAAGGAAGATCTAAGTTAAGAGAAAGCTTAGATGCAAGGAATAGGCTGTATAAGGAGCTTGTGGAAATTCTGATTTTCCTGAAAACATTTTATTTCTTTTATTCGGGGCTTTTCAGTCTGGAGGGGCATCACAAAATCCTTTGCAAATATAGAGAGAGTAAAGTAAAAAAAAAATCTATATTAGGATAATTTATAGGGAATAAAAAAGACAAGAATAATATGAAATTAATGTAAAGATTTTACAAAGTTTCCAATCTAGGCTGCACAGAACTTCAAGGCATTGATCTCCCTTGTACAGGAGCCAGCTGTACCCTCAGTGTTTCTGGCAGGTATTTGGCTAGCCCTTGTCTAAAGCCTCAAAGGATGGAAATCCCACAGTCTTGCTGGGCATCCTTTCAACAGTTTGATTATTTCTCTTGATGTTTCACTTCACGTTCCCTCACTTCAATTTTAAAACACAGTGCTGCATGAGCTACTCCGAGTAGATAGAGGACATTTTAATTTTCTCTCCTTTTCTGTTATCTTCTCTTTATTTGAAGACTAGTACCGTGTCTCTGCACAGCTCCGATTTTCTCATCAAGTTTGTTCCCTAGCTGATGCTTTCCAGGCTGGTGGTTGTTCTTGCTGCCCTCTGAGCATTTGCTGTTTCCTCAATAAGAGGCAGTGCCCGCACTGAACCCAGCACTCCTGCTGAGGTTTTAGTAGTGCTGCCCAGAAGACATGGGTCATTTTTGAGGTCTTACAACCAGACTTGACACAGCCTAATGCTATCTGGCTTCCAAAAAACCCTCCAAACCATTAGTTGTGTCATGAGAGCTACTCAGCTGTGCAAAGTCCTGCTGTTGGAACTTAAGGCTGCCATACAGCTATTATATTGATTTTACACTGGCTAGTATGACTGAGCAGCTCAGCTTGTTCCACTGGTCCATGCATAGGGGAAGGTTTACTTCAGAAGCAGGTACCTCTGAGTCCTTAAAATCAAATGTGAGCAAAGTGGTTAACGTGATTACTGAGCCCAGTTGTAGACACCTGGCAGATTTCCCTTTATTTCTTCAGCTGCTGGAAAGGCTTAACATTAGGAAGTTTGGGAACAGAAAGAGGAAACCCCAAAGAGCTGCAGTACTGATTTCAGTCTGACCACACTTGTCAGGAGTCTGAGTTCAAGCCATGAAGCATTTGATTTGCAATGGAATTGTGTATGACATCAATGTTACAAAGTAAAAAAAAAAAATCAAATAGCGATTATACACGTGTAGGAAATATGACTGCATGCAGCTGTTAAAATGTGAGACAAGGTTATAAAAACGCCTCCTGAATATGGCCAGTGCAAGGAAGAACAAGCTTTTCCTTCAGGTATGCACTGACAGATTCCTTGCAGTGCTGCTCAGAGCTCTGCATAGTCCACTACATATTTGATTGCTTAGTGTTTACTTTCTAATTAAACAATATTCATCTACAAGCCTGGTCATTCAACCAGAAAATACAATTCTTTGTCCTGTTCACCCTGTCCTAGATCAAACAATTCTCTGTGTGTTGCATCACAGGTACAGCTCAATTCATCCCTTTGTGTCTCCAAGTTGCCCTTACCATAGATTTTCTTGTTACTTGGAAATCAAAACTGTGAAACAGGAGCATCAGAGGAACTCTAGCTGGTTCTGTGCTAACTCTAGCGCTTAAGCATCAGAAATTATTTTTAAAATCAAAATAAAACTCAGTGGGGCAAGTTTTCCTGAGACAACAGTGCAGTCCCATAAGAAAGAAGTGGATTTGAGTCCATGAAAGAGAGTTCACCCTCTTTCTAAAGGTTTCATTTAACTGGAGGTCACCATTATCCTCTTTTCCAGCAATCATCTGCTAAATCTCGTAATAGCAACATTGACGTCAGCAGAGCTGGACAGGGGCACCCAATGGAGAAGAATTTGACCCACTATATTTTTGCTGATGTTGTAGTATGCAGAATCCCCTGAACACATAATCCAGCAGGGAGAAACCCTCAAGCAGTCCTTTCTGCTGTAATCTCCACGTATTGCTAGAGACCTGAGAGGAAATTGATACTTTAGTCTGAGTTTTATATAGACAGTTTAGTTTAGATAGCTCACAAACAGCAAGGGGATGAATCCTATCCTGCAGTTATGCTGTATAATTGCTTTGGTGCTTCTGAAAAGAGGATTTGCCTGATTCACATGTTCTGTGTGATCTCATATAAATGAGTGGGAGCCATATAAAACATTGTGCATTGCTCAGATTGTCAGAGGCTTCATACACTTTTGTATCCTCATCTGCAAACATAACTTGTATTCTAGTTGATCAGGACTTGCAATCATCTTTGATTAAACTGTTTAAAAGAGGGATAGAATTCAGTGAGATGCAGCAACTGATCTGCAGCTGCTTTTGTGAAACTTAGGTAGAGTTTAATATTTACTTGAAAGTCTTGCGCTGATAGTTTTTCAGTACCCTTTTCTACAGTAAACTGTAGTCATATGGGAAAAGGTGGTGTGGGTTGAGACACTACTAAACGTGTCACAGGGTTTCTGAATGGGACTAAATTAAGCCTACAGAAATAAAGATACCAATTCCTCTTTATTCACGGAAAAATTTCCCCTGATGTTTGTGGCAGTGTTGCACAGGTGGACATCAGAGGCGGAGCCATGGCACGCACCAGAATAATTTCCTAAGCTTCCTGAAGTGGGCAGTAAGTGGGCATGACAAAAGGATGCAGGTCAGCAGGTTTGGGTCTGGTTTTCAGAGAGGAAGACCAGCTCTGGCCAGTGCCAGTGGACAATTTCAATTAAGGCTGGTTAGGCTTGGATTCAATCTGTCTGCATCTGATTAGGTTATTTGACAGTCATTTATGTAGAAGTTTGTTGTATTTGTCATTGTTTGGAGTGTAAGGATGAAAGGACAGTGACTAAGGAGCCAGGAACTGATTCAAAGCATTTCTAGGACTGCCTATTCTTATGTCTTCTGTTCTGCAAGTTCTGGTAACTGTTCACAACTGAGGTGCAGACCCACATGCCATTTCACTTGAAAGTGTGACCTCTGAACTGAAGAAATTTGGATTCAGAGTTCACAGAAAACTAGGAAATGTGAGCAACCTGCACTTCTCAGAGATGTGAGTCCAGAGCCAGAAGTTAATTAAAAGTAAATGGTAAAAACCTATTGCAAAAGCAACCACTTCTGTTCTGTAGATATAAATCTGATGGGACAAATAAATTCATGGGTTTGGCCAGGTCCGGTCTACCAGCTGAGGACTGCACACGAATCATTTTGAGTAGAACAAATTAGGAGGTTTCCCCATCTGGGAACAGTGCAGGGGAAGGAAAGCCTGTTCATCAAGTGGGGTGTGCTGCAGAAAGGAGGCACTTCAGCTTTCCTTTGTGGAGCTCGCTAGTCTGTGCTCCAGCTAAAGCAGACACACTCATCGTATAATCTGTTTCCCAAACTGGTTTTCTGCCAGTTTGTTGTTCTGCATTTAGGCTTAGTATTTTCAGCGCAGTTCTTTCTGGACTCTGGTATAGAAGTTGTGTAACTTGTGCTTCCATACTTTGAAGTCCTTCAGTTTTGTTTCTGCTTTTACACCTGACAGCCTCTATCTTCATAGCCTTTTCTTGTTGACCACAGGGACAAAGGCAGAATGTATAACACTGCTGAAAACAGATGTGAATAATTAGTTTTGCACCGGAATAAAACCAGGCTTGTTTCTAACTGCATCCATGTCACTCTCCTCCTCTGTTTTCCCTGGTCACTCTCTCTGTGAAGCACCTTTGCTTTGTTGGCCTGACCTCTTACAAAGTTCATTTGTCCCAAAGTCTGAAGTTGTTTCAGTTTCTGTATTAACATAATGTAAGTCCCATCTCAACTTTGTTCTAGAGAAGAAAACAGAGCAAGAAAAATCAGTTTCTCTGTCATTTTTGCTCTTGTGATCTTTGCTAGAGTTGCCAGCAAAGTTTTTAAGGTGGATCCATGCTTCCCAGCCATGTTGCTATTAAGAGGGTCACAGAGCTCATCAGCCTCTCTACTGTCTTATTTTTGGAGCTAAATGAAAAGTTAAAAGGATGGAAAGTCTATCCTACTTTTCTTTGCATATTTGCAGTATGTTAATAATTGCAGCCAATGTTCTCAAAGTTAAAATTATTATTTCTAGTGGTTCTTGATTTGAAACATTATGGTATAGCAGTCAGCTTGTCATGGCTTTGACAAGCACTTTATCATTCTATTTAAGGAATTGGTTTTAATCTTCAGAGAATAGGGCTTAGTTAATTTAGAAGTCAAGCAGAGAGATGGCAGTCATATGAGCTTTGAGTACAATGGATATTCATAAAATATCCCCCATAAAATAGTAAGCCTTAGGGACAGATGCATTAATATAACATTCCCTCTTTTTTGCCTCCTGCACATGTCTACTCCCACTGAGGATGATCATTAAAATTAAGTGCTTGTAAATTCAGAGCCACCTGACCTGCCATTAAAAAAATAGACTTTTTTAAAAGAATTTCATGTAGAAAATAAGAAAGAGCATGACTATTCTTTGCTGGGTACTAGTGCCTTCAAGGGAGCTGGTGCAGCTGAGTTTGGGTTAATATTCCTGAAGTCAGAGACAGAACTGTCTTAGTCTCAGAGCGATTATTAAGTGCTGTCACCTTTACATTTGCAATCTGATGGCAGAATAAGGTAGCCTCATGGGGGAAGGGGGAAAGCTCCAGTATCAGGGATATTTAAAATGAGACAGAATGAAAATTGCATGAGACCCTATATGCAGCACTCCATTAGTACTGCACTGCAATAAGACCTATCTCGTGCCTTATGTTCCTTCCCTTCTAGAGAGAAGGAATTTTGGCCTTAACAAGGAGTACTTTATCATCATGATTGTGGAGCTGTTCTTGAACTCCTCTGAACTCCTATCTGTCTGATTCTTGTAGCCTTCACTACTTTTGCCATTTTCATCCCTGCTGACAATTCCCAGCCTTTTCTGCACAGCACCCTAGAAAGCCATCGACACTGCCTCACCCTGCTAGGCACAAATCTGTAAGCAGTTAAGAGGAGATTTATATACTTAGCTCCAGGAATTGGCTGTTTCTCTTCCTGTCCCTTTGCTCATCCTCTCCTAAACAATAGGCACCTCATTTTTATCACCTATCTTTTCTGGGCGATCAGATTTCTGTGTATGTGTGTGCAGAAATGCCAATCTTGACATATCTTTGTGCTCTGTACCTGACCAGACTGGGTACAGACCCAGCCCAGCTTCATGCACAGAATCACAGACAGGTGAGATGGAGGATGCTGAAGAGTGGCTTCACAGACACACAGCAGCAGCCTCCGTTGTTTCACTTGCCTGCTTGAGCTTAAAAATTTGTCTACTAGATGCCTTCTCTCTAAATTGGAGATATATGGATTTGATGGGTGGACTGTTCAGTGGATAAGGAATTGACTGGATGGTTGCATGCAGAGAGCAGTGGTCAATGGCTCAATGTCCAGATGGAAGACAGTGACAAGTGGTGTCCCTCAAGGGTTTGTACTGGGACCAGTGCTGTTCAATATCTTCATTAATGATATTGACAGCAGGACTGAATGCATTCTCAGCAAGTTCGCTGATGATACCAAGCTGGGTGGTGAGGTTAATGTGCCAGAGGGACCTGGACAAGCTGGAGAAGTGGGCCCAGGTGAACCTCATGAGGTTCAACAAGGCCAAGTGCAGAGTCCTGCACCTGGGTCGGAACAATCCTCGTTACCGATACAGGCTGGGAGACGGTGTGCTGGAAAGCAGCCTTGAGGAAAAGGACTTGGAGGGACTAGTGGTTGAGAATTTGGACATGAGCCACCAATGCGCATCTGCAGCCCAGAAGGCCAACCACATCCTGGGTCTGCATCAAGAGAAGTGTGGCCAGCAGATCAAGGGAGGTGATTCTGCCCCTCTACTCTGCTCTGCTGAGACCTCACCTGAAGCACTGTGTCCGGCTTTGGAGTCCCCAGCACAGGAAGGACACTGAAGTGCTGGAGCAGGTCCAGAGGAGGGCCACAAAGATGATCAAAGGGCTGGAGCACTTCTCCTACAAAGATAGGATGAGAGAGTTGGGGTTGCTCAGCCTGGAGAAGAGAAGACTCTGGCGGGACCTTATAGCGACCTTCCAAGACCTGAAAGGTGCCTGTAAGAAATCTGGGGAAGAGCTGTTTACAAGGTCATGTAACGACAAGACGAGGGGTAACGGTTTTAAACTAGAAAAGGGTAGATTTAGGTTGGATATCAGGAAAAAGTTCTTCAACATGAGGGTGGTAGATCACTGGAACAAGTTGCCTAGTGAGGTAGTGGAGGCCCCATCCCTGGAGATATTCAAGGTCAGGCTTGATGGGGCTCTGAGCAACCTGATCTGGTAACATTGTCCCTGCTTACCACAGGGGGGTTGGACTGGGTGAGCTTTAAAGGACCCTTCCAACCCAATGATTCTGTGATTCTAGATCATCAGTGTGTCAGTCCTTTAGGAGTGGAGGCAAATCCACATAAACTGTATTTCTGCAGCATTGATTGTGCTTAGTTTATCCTGTGTGTAACACAGGTCTGTAACACAGACCATTGCAGTTCATGCAGGCAGCCTTATGCTGAGCCAAAGGGCTTTAACTGGAGCAAAGCATCTGAGTCCTGAAGAAACTAAACTATTCGCCAGCTGTGGAGAGTAAAAAAGACGAATGTGTCATTAGTGCTCAAGCCTCGTGTGTGGGGAAGGAAGTAATTTAAGTGCAGATTTTTCAATGGACTGAGCATGCCCACAAAGTGGGAGGAGGTGAAAACACATTAACCAAAATCCAGGGAGAAACTTTCCTCCCAACACAAAATAGGGCAAGCAGCGTGACCCCATGCATGCAATCATCTCCTCTACTTAAAAGACTTCGTGGTGTGTGGTTGAGACACAGGTGCTTTAGTGGATGGGGAAGAAAATCTCTGGTCACATCCAGAACCTTGAGGTGTATTTGCTTTGTATCTTAGCAAAGTCTTTCAGTGCAAATAAGAAAGATCTCCTGTAATAAACGACCAGTTTTTAAGAAGCTGTGTTTGAGGACTTTTTTTCCTAAAGTAATCCCACAGACCTTTCTCCATAACAATTCCATTTTTGGCAGTTCTGCCTGAAGAATCTTTTGTACGAAATGGGAACGTTTTAAGTGAATCATTTAATTTGCTTAACTTAGAGGTTCCTACTACATTTAATTTTAAGCTGATTCTCTCTAATTAATGTTCAAGTCACTCTTTAATATTTAGCCTCGTTAAATGAAGATCCAGGAAAGAAAATGTAATGATCTTTTCCTTTTTTTGCTTCACCTGAAATACACCTTTTTGGAGTTTTTAATTTTCAAACGCCAATTTAATTTGAGCTACCAGCACAAATAATCTCCAGGGTTTCAAGCACAATTTAGTATTTTACATTGAAAAGCTAGATCAGTTAATTCTGTATTATTTTAGAGAGTTTCCTTACGATATTTTCCTGAGTGAGAGAAGCAGGAGTGAATCAAATTCCGTGTTGATCAAGTGATTGCCCACATAAATGACCAGTTAAACGTGCAGCCTGTGTACTTTTTCACACTTGAAATACTGAGGAATTGTTTGAAGATGTGCTTGCTGAGGTGTTTTGGTAACTCAACCTGGTTGGCCTGTATCCTCAGACTTGTGTACCTAGAAGGCAGGAGTATGAGATCTGTGTTTAGTTTCAGGATTTTAGTGGGATGAATGTTTATGCAGCCGTCCCTGAAAATCAGACCATTTCAGAGGACTCTGCCACTGCAGTCAGTCATCCAGTTCCCATGGGGCTAAGCTTGAAAATGGGAACTTGATGTCTGTGTAATAAGCAAGTACTGTCTGTTTTCTGATCAGTTCCTCCTCTTATTTCTTGGTTGTCAGTTGTTCGTGTTCAGCTGATTTTCTTTTGGTTTGTTTTTTTTCAACCTAACAGACTATGACTCCAGACAAATTAGTGAGCATTTTGTCTCCATGATTAATCAGTGAGCTTTCGGTTTTGGCACTGTGCTGTAGCATTGCTTAGAGGAGAAATAAATAAATCAATCAGATATGCCTGACAACTGTAAAATGATTAAGCAGAGGAAAAAATAAAAAAAGCCAGACAACAAAAAGTTGAATGACTGGTTCCTCAGTCTGTAATGTGAAATCAAAGAGTACATGTTTTTTTTGGCTTGGATAGCTGGACATGCTGACTTTGAATCAACATTACCATTTCTTTCTTCCCACTGGATGTGCTGGTGGCTGTTACGTGGAACTGAGAAACCTCCTTTATCTGAATTTCTGATGGGTTAAGTTGGAGTTGCAGTTTCTATTTGGAAGTGTGGTTTTAGTCTGAAACAGAGTATGTGAAAATGGAAGTTGCTCTCTAAGTGAATCACAGTCCTGGCTGTTGACCTGAGTGACAAACCCACTTTTCCTCTTGCAAAGCTGATGCTGTTCAGGGAGACTGTGTTGGCTAGGTGCAAGGGCAAAATCTGTTCCTGTTTAGTACCTGAACAACATTCTTGTTTCTGATGGTGTCAGACAAGGCAGCTGTGAGAAGACTTTTGCACAGAGTTTTTTCACTTTTTTGCAATCATGACAGATCTCAGTTGGCTGCCCCCAGCTGGTAGTGGCTGCAGGTCCTGCAGCTGGAATATCCTCATGTGCTCTGAGCGTTTTTGCCCTGAGGTCTCTGGGAGAAAAACAAAATGAATTCCTCCTGTCTCCCAGCTACATTTGGTTTATGTTTTGGAACACAGGGTACAAACTCGGTGCCTGAGTATTTGACCCTGCGTGTCAAACATACAACTTTTCTTGACTTCAGTTAGATTTAAGCCAAGATGTCAGAGGACAGATTTTGTCTCAGTCCATGCAACGTGACCATTTGGATGCAAATTGGAGTATTAGTTACATTAATGACAAACATCCAAAATTACGCCTTTGTTCATATTTTTCTCCGAGGCCTTCTAGCCACTTCAGCTATGGATGACCTGTAAATACATACACTTAGTTCAGGTGGCCTGAAGGAATTGTGAGCATTTTGACTATTACACATATAATAAATAATTCCTGAAATCTTATTTAAGAAAACGTGTTTTGTGTGTGCATGCAGTGAGGGGAGAAGGAAGGAGACCCCTTGAGGTTCCTCCTGAAGAGATGAAGACCGAGATGTGTCAAGCTCCCTTAGCTGAGCCCTGACATAAAGAGGTGCAAGCACATTGAATACAATAGTTGACCTGTGTTACCACTCTGGTTTTTGTTTCAAGTAAAATTCATCCTCAGTTATAATATCAGCATAATTTCTGTGCTGCTGTTTGTAATGGTGACTGAAAAAAGAAGACACCTGAAATAAATCATGCCAGCAGCCAGCTGAGGTATTTCCTTTATCTTCACTTCCATAAATCTAGATCTGAAGGCATGTGTTTTTCTAAAACTGCTCTGTCTGCCTGATGGCACAGCAGCATAAAATACTGCCATGGGTTGGTACGACTCTCCTTCCACACCTAACAAATGAGTGCCCTGAAAGCTCCTCTGGAAATGCCATTCTCAGGATACTTTGTGTTCTCAAGGTCAGTCTGTTTTCTAACCTTTGTGTCCTTTTCCTTTCTTGCAGGGCTTTGAGGACCCCAAGGACAAGTAAGCAAATTTACTTCTGTCATACATTGTTAAGTTTGCAGATTTGGGATTTTTTTCTTATATTAAAAAAAAACCTACAAAAATGAATGCCCAGCAGCCAAGAATAATGCCTGGACTCCTTGGAGGTTTCTCCTCAACAGCCAGTTGAGGGCATGGGATTGACTGATGTGCATTCAGAACTGCCACTGCCCTCAAAACATTTATGCATTGTGTGGTTCTAACTTGCTTTTGTAATTAAAATGCTTTTGCTGCTCTTCCCCTTTCCCCCAATATTCTTTGCTATTTGCTGCTTTGCAAATATCTCCAGAACAAAATCTTCCTGCGAAGTATGTAAGTGTTGAGCATGTCACAGATGAGAAAAAAACATGTATGTTCTGAAATATATTTGTAGTTTCTGAGTTTATTTGTATGTATTATATTACTCATTATTATATATTTCACTATACAAAAATGAACTTGGAAATGACAGTTTCTTTTAAAAAGTAAATTCAAACTTCTATGCTCTAAAATACAGCCATATTAAAGCAGCATTTTCATTTTTTTCATACAGAACTTTAAAAAAAATGGTTAAAATAGCAAATTAACAAGAGTGGTATTTTGAAAAACTGCTTCTGGAGCATAAAACCAACCATGTTCGCTTTCTAACTTCTACAACTGGAAGTAGCAAAACCGTTTCCTGTATTGGAGGCGTTTGTAATAATTTCACGTTCAGCCCTACTGAGTGGCGTTAATTGAAAGCTTGCTCAGCATGAGATAAGTGACAGTAGAGGAGAATGATGCCCAAAATCTCTTGCTGTTGCTCCTTACTATGTTTCTCAGGCTGCTAGTCAGGACTAAGTGGACCTCTGTGAGCTGGGACAGCAGAATGTGCGCCCTAAACATCCAGCTCTGGGAAAATTCACATGATGATGGCTGAGCATTGATAGTGGCTCCCTGAAAGTAAAGGGATGCAATAAGTTTGAACATGGCAGTATTAGGAATCATTTTCTCCTTCCCTTGCCCTTCACTGCAAACTCAGTTTCCATAACAGTATCTCTGGGCACCCTGAGATGTTTTGCTGGTGGTACAAGTTGTCCAGAGGGAGTCACCAGGACTTGTTGCGTCCATGGCTGCAGGGAACTCAGTTGATATTAGAGATACTTTGGACAGAAAAGACCTAGCAGATTACAAAAAAATAATCCTTAGGAATACAGAAATTCTATGTATCCTTCATGAAACAGGATCTCTCCTTACAGTTTTTGCAACAGAACATAAATTCATCTGCCTCAGTGTTGGTCCAGAACAGAGTCACCCAGCTGCTGAGGAACAGCATCTCCACTCTTTGGTTTGAAAAAGTTACTTGCACTGTTACAGCCAATAGGCTAAAGCTGACATGGATTACTGTGTGTTTACCAATGCTGGTTCAGTGTGACCCCATCTTGTTACACAGATTGCAGGATTTCTGTTCAGCACCAAAAGCAGCTACTACTTGCCTCAGATTCTCTTGATCAGGAAATCTGTTTAATTCAAGAACAAAGATTTGGCCCAAAATAATCTCTAACAGAAAATGTTGACGGTGACATTGGTTAAAATCAGATAACTAAACTGTGTCAAGCTCTCAGTCCAGTGCCTTCACATGCAGAAACAGTTGAGCATCAGTACTTTTCTCTGACAGTGAAGGACTACATAGGCACCACGCATCTCTGAAAACAGGACCCAGCACTTACAGACCTACGTGCAGATTTAGTTACTGAATCTAGGCACGAAGCATTTAAAATTATGGCTTACGTGTAGTTTTGGCAGTGGTCACACTCTTCATTTGCAGAAAGTAATTAAATCAGCAGAACATTTTTGTATTACTTTGAAGCCAGCATCTCTGGGTTAATTGCTAGCTTTCACATTTGCAGACAGGGTGCAGAAGTTGCTCCAAGCTCTGGTCATGCTGTTCTTGTCCCTTGCACCAATTTTCTGTTGGCTGCATTTAGAGAAATGTCAGCAGTGCTTTTAAGAGGTGCTTCTGGAAGTTTTGTGGTGTCCTGAAATCCTTGGGTTCCCCCCACCACCACACTATCAATATATCAATAAGCATTTCCACATTTGGATTTCATTAGTCTGTGGCAGTTCCTCAGCTCTGTCTTACAGGTATTGCCTCCAGGGCATTTCTCAGGACGGGGAAACTTTGTATTTCAATTTCTAACTTACATCTATGCAAATGTGCCCAAATTTGCTGTACAGTAATTAGTTTGGGTACGACTGGCAGGTCATGGGTGACTGGCTGGCTTAGGTGACTAAGCTTCCTTGCAGTCTATGTGAATGCAGCTGCCTCCCTGCGAGTATCC
>NW_010163986.1:30684-30908 GCF_000695765.1 Mesitornis unicolor
AAGTCATTTAAAGGCTGCAGGGCTACTTCTACACAATGTGCAACCACAGAAGTTATTAGAAGTTAGTATTACAGATACCCTCAGCAGGATAATGACCTGTTACAAAACTGGAGGCAGCCAAGGCCAAAGCCTGAGCAGGCAGTTTCTTCTCTTCATGTTTTCCTGAGTGATGCTTTTCAGCTGGAAGTTGGAATTTAACTGAGGTTCACCAAGATGCTGAGCCT
>NW_010163986.1:30921-40610 GCF_000695765.1 Mesitornis unicolor
CCCTCTGGTTCTAGGGGAGAATGTGTCACATCTCTTGTACGTGGTATGAAATGACGAAATGTGAATGACCCAAATGAGTAAATAACTCACAGGATCTTGGAAGACATTCTGTAAATACAAAGTTTGTTGATTTCTTTGCTCATTTTTATGAGTCCAGAACACAAAATTGTGAGAACGGAATGAAAATAAGCAGCAGCATCTTGAATACTTAAGCAAATGTGCTTCCTCTGAGGAAGCATCTAGAAGTAAATTGAATATCCTATCCTTCTAGGGACAAAACCACTTCTAATTTCAAAATGGAATATATGAAGTTCAAGGAATTAAATAACTCTAGAGACCAAAAATAAAAAAACTCCTTTCTCCAACCCCACTGAAATATTAAGATTGGCTAAAATAGAAGACATTGAGACAAACTAGGATTGCAGTTGCCATATGGTCAATAAATAGGTGCCGCTGGTGTGTTCATATGACCCAGCTGAGGTGTAGTCAGATTCAGCTCGCTGGCTGGGGCAAAGGGAGGTGGCACGGAAATTAGTAGATGGACCTGGTTTGTTTTTCTCCTGGCAAGAGGTACACAGTAGAGTTGGGGTAGAGAGTGCTTCTAACAATCTGGCCCAGTTTGGCAAAAACTTTTGAAAAGGGGCTTTTAACTTTTAAAACAGTCACATTCTGCTCTGTAAGCTGCTTTGAGCAGTCTCTGCTCTACAGCACAGTCATACCTGTAGGGGCCGGCTGGCTGCAACAGTGTTTGTGCATTATGCACTGTTATGCGGTACAAATAAAGCCGAGAAAATAAAGCAGTGCAGCTTTTCAACTTGCTTGTCAGACCTCAGGATTCTTTCTCCAGAGTGTCTAAGGTGAAGGTCAAACAACATGAGCTGTGAATTTCTGTGCCATCATGGGATTTACACGTAGAAATAGTTATCCACTGGAATATGCCCCAGTGCAAGTGGGGAGCATATTCCAGTGGATAACTATTGGCATATCCTGTGGATAAGCTCAACAATCATGGAAGTGGAGCAGAAAAACAGCACTTAAGGATTGGCTTTTAATTTCTGCCTATAGCTGGTTTTAAGGCAGGCCATTAAAGTGACAGCATCAAGTCATTTAAATCATTTTAGATTTTAAAAATAAGTAGAGAGTTTGGGGAGAAGCTTCAGGTTTCCTGATCCTCAGTGCAAAATGCCTCAGGGTGATTAAGTTTTCAGTGTTATTTTTTTCAAGAGGTTTTGAAAATCAGCCTCATTTTTCTGCAGCTGTAGCTGAGAATCAGAAAGACACTGATACTAAAGATTATAAGCAATTTAGAAAACTTGTTCCATGTATTTAGAAAGCAGAATCTAATTTCTATTTTTTTATTTTGCTACCTTTTTTTTTGCAACTTTTCTTTGAGCTAAGTAAATATTTTGTAAACAGAAAATTTTATCTGGTTTATGCTTTATACTCGTAAATAACTGCATGAAGGGGAGGCAGTAGGGACTCAGGACACATTTTTTTCCCCACATGTTCATTCAGTGAACAAATTTTTCTCAAAAATAAAGAATTGTTCAAGTTTGGAAATATTCACAGAAATCTTTACAGAAATCATTATTGAGAAGCAAGAAATATGGCTGGTTACAGAAATCATTTTGCCAGTTTGGGCACTAACAGCTACTATAGCTACAGCAGTGCAGGGAAGAGTAAGTCAGAGGATTAGTGGAAGGAGACTACTGACCGGTTTTAGAGAATGAAAGATGGTACAGAGACTGCAAGGCAAGAAAACAGATGGATTTAGTGTAGAAAAAGGGCAAGTAAATCAAATCCTTTCACTGGTGGACTCAGGACTGGCAATGAGCTCTGGAGCCAATATAATTTTCCTCTCAGCTCATAGTCCATTTTCCAACCTGAAGCTGTCATAAGCAAAATGCCATTAACCTCCCACTTGTTATACAACGAAATGATAACTTGTGGTGAAGAGGGGGAAAGTGTCTTGTCCTCTTATGCTCTCTTTTCATGACATCCTCAGGAATACACAGGAAAGCATGAATCCGGAAGATGAAGTGGATGAGTTCCTGGGTCGTGCCATCGATGCCAGAAGTATTGATCAGTTACGCTCTGAGCATGTGCGCAAGTTCCTCTTAACATTCAGGAAGCCTGACCTGGAGAAAAAGGTAATGGTCTTTTTAATTGCCTTAAGAAAGTTGAAGTCATCTTTTTTCTTTTTATTTAACGAAGAACAGATCCTTGGGCAACTTGAGTGTTCTTCAGGTTAAACTCGTTATTCAATGGAAAAAGCTTTAGTGATTAAGTTTGCACAAACTACTTTAGCATTTTATTATTTTGTTTAGAAACACTTTTTCAATGACAGAATTACAACCCATTGCAAAAGCAGACCTTTGTAGGATTTACAGTTATTTAATGAGTCAGTGTGGGACTGGATAAAAGCTCAAGCATGTCGTTTGCCCCCACTCCTTCCCTTCAGTTTTGTAGCTGAAAACTGCTAGGGAAATCAGAAGTTCACCTGTTATTTTGTAGTTCAAACATTGAGACTGTCTGTAGTGAGAAACGTGCTTGAAGCTAAATAAAGCATCTTTGGGAATCAGATGCAGCTCCCATGTGACCGATATGTTGACAAGTAGTTGGAATGAGGAGTGACTCTGTGCAAACCACAGCATCCTCATGCTGTCATTATAGCAAGCCAAGCTGTCTGCACAAAATACCCAGTTTTCTCATTAGCAACATTTGTCGCTGTTGGAGGAAACTTCCTGTGGAAGTCTGATGGCAATGACGTAGAGTCCTAGTCCCAGTTAATCCATGTCTGTTCCTCTCGTGCAAGGGGCAGATGGCGAATCCTCTTTCCACCCAGCTGTGGGAGTTTGTTCCCTGGCCTTTGGGTTCATCCGTGCCCTTACAGCTTGCTCAGGGGGAATATGTAATATCAGTTGTTTCCTACCAGCACTGCTTTCCAAGGACCTAACCGGAAGCCAAGTCAGGACATTTTGTGGAGAGAAGGCAGCCAGCCAAATTTCACACTAACATAAACCTGTTTGCATTTTTTGCAGTACTCCAAGCAGGTGGATGACAGGTTTGGAGCCTACGTGGCTTGTGCCTCCCTAGTCTTCCTTTTCATCTGCTTTGTTCAAATTGTAATCGTGCCACAGTGAGTACGTTTTCATCCCTTTGCTCCCATCTGCTCCCCTCCTCTATTCTGGCCTATTTTTGGTAGATTTTTTTTTTCTTTGTTTGTTGTTTTTTTTTCCTTGAGAATTCAAAGCACCAAGGGGAAGAGAAAAATCCTTAAATAATTCATGCTTAAGTGATGCGTGGTGCTTATTGTTTTCACTCATTTCTAGTGCAGATTAAAACCTCCTCACTGGCACGTGAGGATTTCTGTTTTCCCAGTGTGATTTTCTTACCATTTACCTCCATCTTAGGAAATTTAGTTCAGCATGTTTAGTAGCCTGTGAAAAACAAGTATCACTAAGTAGGAAGGATTACCTATTAAGGCATAGAACGCATCCACAACATGAGGCTAGGCTGTCCTCTTACCTGAACGCAGTGGCACAGAGAGGTGAAAAACCCATCAGAGCCTTGTTGCTCAGAGCAGAGGTCTCAGGGTCTACTTCACAGATGAGACATGACCTCTCATGTATGTATTCTTCTGGACTCAGAGTAGCAGTGCGAGAAGAAAGGTAGAGAAGGAGTTGAGCTACACATACCTGCACTTTGAGTAGTTCACTCCAGGTTTAGGGGTTGCAGTCATTTCTTTCCCCTTTTCCCAGGCAGAGTGGCATGAGCTCCTCAAGGCTGTGGAGCACAGTGCTCTTGGACCGCTGCAGTGAAATGCTTTATCTGAAAGGCACAGTGTAACCCACTGGATCCTTTCTAGCAGTAAGCTCTGCACACCTGGTATTTCTTCTCAAGGTGATCATAAAAAATCCCTTAAAATTAAAGCATGTTGGTATTTCCTGTGCTCTGATTTAGTAGCAATAATAGATCCTTCACTGAGCACTGCTGTGTTGGAAGTGAATTCGGAGTTAGTCATTTTTAATCTGAAGAACAAGATCACAGAAGCTCTGAAAACGCTCCAAATTCATCTTCATTACAAGAAGACAAAAAATGGTTTCAAGAACGCTCCAATGCTATTACATGCCATTACAACTGCTTTCTACTTCAGTTCACACCCCAGATCTTCTCAGAGTAGAGACTGGTTTGTACCGTTCAGATCAGGTGTTCGGAAGGTCACAGAAGTGACACATAGTCTGATGTTTGCGCTCATTCACTCTCCCAGGCAAGAACACATTCAGTTCTGCTCACAGAAAGATTGAATAAGCGAATAACATCAATACAAATGCACTGTGTAAACAGACAGATCCATTTGGGGAAACTGGAAGTGAAGCTGAAGAAGGCTCACAATTGAAACTAGATCAATCCCAGCAATTAATGCATTTTTAATTATGGCCAAAACTGTTCTTTGAGAGTAATTGTTTTAGCGAGGACTTTGGATCTCTGGATGTTACTGCTGTGACTTCATACCTGCAGAGGCCCTGTGCCAGCGTTTGCGTTGCTCATCAAACTCCCTAAGCAGCCACTAAACTGTCTCCATAAAACCCAGTTTAACATTTAAATGACAACTTGACAATTTCTGGTCTATGCCAGCCATATGGCTGACTCCTTTGTATTACACAGGAGCCAATCCCTTATGGTAGCATGGTGTAAATGTCATGTTGCTCAGGCTCCTTCCATGCTGCCCACAAGGGTGGGGGTAAGGTTTTTTGGTAAGTTTGGAAGTGTCCTTAGGCAACCTGGCCTGTCTGAATGATGACTTGGCCTCAGTGTCACGTCACAAGGATCCTTCTTTTAAATTATTAACACGCTTAACTCCTAGGAGGGGTCCTGTCCTGTCACACTGAGACCAGAGTCTGGGAAATCGTTGTTGAATGTCTTCACGATCAAAACACATGAAAATGCGTAGTACAAAGTTGGCCCTGGGGTCCTGTTTGTACTTCAAAGCTGGGAGGAATTAAGAACCTATCAAGCTGACAAGGCTAAAGCTGTTTTCCCTGACCATCCCATGCACAGGACAGAGCACAGAGGATGGTGCAGCACAGACATTCCCTGTGCATGGCAAGGACAAGCAGCATTCCCACTGAGACTCTTCCCACTCAGCTGCACTGCAGCACTCAGCACGCTTTCCTTCCTGGGGTCTCCTGCCCGCAGCCAGCCAGGGGCTGACCTCCCATAACAAATTGTTCTATCAGCTCCTCTAGTGCATGAAGTATTTCTCAGTCTCTCTGCTGTCACCCCAGCAGGAACGTGATTGCTTTAAAAGATGCAGTATTCTCTGCTCTGCAGCCTGCATGAGTAATTCGAAATAGGACAGAGTATCTGTTGGTATTCAAAGCACCTTGTATCTCCTACTGCTGTCCTAATTGGAAAGCCCATGCAGTGTGTCATAGCTTGTACAAATGTCATATTCTGGAGAGCAGAACTGTAGCTATTGTATATGGTGTGCATTTTTTAAAAAATATCTCCTTGATTTCAGCTCTGCATTTATGCTGGTTTTTTACCTGACCTGTTTCCTGATCCTGATGACAGTGCTGTTTGTTTCGGTCATTTACTCCTGCATAAAGGTGAGTACTGTGATGCCTTTGTAGAGTCCTTTGCCTCAGATAACTGTATCAGCAATCTGTTTCTTCAGCTAACAGAGCATGTTTTGTTAGCCATCCTTTCCACACTATGTGATAAGGGTAACAGAAAAAGCCTTTGATAAGACAGAATGAACTGCAGACAGATGTTAGGGTTGGCATCTCTTTGGCTCAGCGAGAAGTAATCACTCTGTGGATCTGCATGTCTATTAAATCCCCTGCAGGCACTCTCAGATTGATGTAAGAAGAACACATTTTCCAATGTGGAATGAAACACTGGCCATTCAGTTTCCTCCGTGTAAACTTCCTGCAGAGTTGCCTGTGTACTGGCCTCTGCTGCATATGCGTGTTTGGGTAGGCAGATAATCAGAAGCAGAGTATCATCAAGGAAGAACGTTGGGGGGAAGTAAAAGCCATAAACATATTGAAGTTTATCAGCCTGTCTCAGATGATTGTACAGTTTCCAGCATTTGGTGGGCTCTTTCTTGTAACTGGTTTTGATCAGCAAAGAAATACATTGTGTGAAATCCAAAAAACGTATTAATCCTTCTTGGCCGTCTGTGGTAAATTGGCAGCTAGCAGTCTGGGAAAGGTGATGCGCTCATGTTTTTTGCTCTTAGGTACTCCTAATAAAATGTTGATGCTACTTGATTGTATTTGCAGTTTTGGGGATCCTTGCAGTCTAGCAGTGTCTGAACATGGAATACGTTCAAATTCAGGCTCCTTAGCTCAGCTCTGTTCCTCAGAGCCTGGCATAACACAGCTCAGTAGCATTATGTTTCCTGCAGAAGAAACAGTGGGGTAATGGATTATGTCAGACAGATGATTTGCCTCACTTTAATTATCTTCTCTGTGCCATTTTCAACAGTCGAATGTGGGTGCTCTTGACAGACTTGCACCTTTCATGTCTTTCTGATTTTTGAAAGTTAGATGTGGAGAATTAAGCTTTGCCTTCTCATTTAATAAGAGCTACAAACTGTTCCCAGTGAAAGAAGCTTCAGGTTATATTTGAACTTAACAACTCGCTCACGAGGCTTCCCTTGGGCTTATGACAATTTTAAGGGGAGCCTAGTTCATAAGCGCAGCATCCCGTTGGTCTTACTTAATAACCAGTAATGCGAATTACAAGTCAGAAATAACAGTACTACTAGGAAGGCCTGGGTCCCTTGAGCTGGGAAGTGATACCCATAGATGCCTGGTTATACTTGGTGTGGTGTGTCCATTGCACGTGAAGATGCTACTGAGTGTGTCATTAGTTTGTAAACTGGTATCAGCAGTTAATATGATTAGCAATTAATTAACAAGCAGTGTGGAAGCGTTTGGTCACAAACACAAACCTGTGCTGGAGCCTACTTACACTGCAGTGCTGTCGGCAGCAACATCCCAGCGCACTGCCAGCCACGCAGAGCCACACCAACACACCAGCTCACTGCTCCTATGCAAATGTTGGGGCAAGAGCTTCAGATCTCTGCAGCATTCAAGCTGGCTGACTTGCAACCAGACAGATTTCAAGGCGCACAGCTGTTTGTCACCTACTGGCTTTTACAGGCTTAGGTTGCTTCCACATACTGACAGCAGCATGCATTTCTTCTGTCATTATTCAATGGTTTTGGTTTGGGCTTTTTGGTTTAATATTATAACTGATATTCATTAATGATTAATTTAAAAGGCACACAGGATTTGTCAGTCCCTGTGACGCTTGGCAGATGTTCAGTCTTGCTTTCTTTGCCTTGATCTTCCCAGTTCCTGTAGAAGAGGTCTGTTCAGTGGTGCCTGCAGCTGTTTTTAGGCTATCTTTGCCTCAGTGCAACAGGCCCTGGAAACACAAAACATCAGAGGGAATTCAGACTAACATCAGAATTTAACAGGATTTTATGAAGCTCCTGGTATTTTAAAATGTGAGTTTTCAGTGTATTGGCCCAGACCCACAAGGCGCTTGTATTTAACGTTCAGTGTGGCCTCTGCCTTCTGCACGCAGATTGGAAATATTGAATATATCGGGCCTTCTGGCCCAGTACCTTTCTGATTACAGCTTTTTTAGTGCTCCAGATGAGCCTGTGCTGACAACATCTGATTCTGAGATGGCTTGTTTGGAGAACAGGAGCTTGTCAGCTACGTGTCTAATGGCAGCAGCTCGCAGTAGCTGCAGCCTGCTTCTGTCATTAGAGAATTCGGTGTTTCAAGTCGGAGTCTCTTAAGCAAAGGGTTTACCCAGCCCTTAGTCAAGGGATGTTACTTTATTTCTGTATTCCACATTGCTCTGGGAAGCATTTTTACACATGCACAAGGAAGACACTTCTACAGATCCTTTAGATGAAATTTTAAGATGCAGGGATGTCAGCATAGTTTGTTTTGTTTCACACTCAGATGTGGGATAGGAGAGCACGTGTTTTACATGCCAAGAGTTCATTCCACACAAAGTTGGAAAGCAGGTGTCCACCCCAGGATATCAGCATAGGCATAACTTTTGCCTGCTTGCTGTGCGGTTACATGATAAGTGACTCTTTTTTCTTTCTCTCTCCAGCTTTCGTGTGAGATTTTTCCTTCCCTGTTTTGGCATCTCCACCTCTGCCTTTGACAATGGTCAGCAGGCTCTTTCTGGACAGCTTGATCATCTTTTTTTTCCTTCTGCTGTTCTTATTATCTTCCACTATAAAATTCTCCACAGATTAGAAGTTGATCCTGGAACTGCCAATGCAGCCAGCTTGGCTTTCCAAGTTTCTTCAGCTGTAATAAACCAGAGAGTTCCAGTTCTTGACTTTGATGCTCCATGAAGACTTGGCCACTGCGAGTGCTGTTCCTTCCCAGTAGAGTCTAAGGTCATGGGAACCAGGGTCCCTTCGCAAATACTCCACTGACAGACATCTGTTTTGCTACTCACTTACCAAGTTTGTGTTTCTTCTTAAAGTCCTTAACTTCTGGTATAAAGTTCCACTGCTGTGTGGAATTCAACCTCTTTCATGTTCCTGGGAGCACATATGAGAGAAATGTCAAGTTATTCTTTACAAGAAAAAATGTGTTTCCGTAGCTTTACATAGGTACAGCTTGCCTACCTGTTTCTTTGCCTCCCAGATCTAGTCTAGATGCTTCTAAAGTGTTTGGGGTTTTTTTTCTCAAGCAGCGGAAAAAATGCCTCTGAAAACTGTACTTTGAAAATAGACTAATAAATCACTATGAAGTAAGTTACATAAATGGACTTGCAACATCAGGTTGCCTGGAGATGTTGTGTTTTACTCCATAAGCATCCTAATGTACTTCAAAATGACTCAAAGGCTTTTATTACAAATTGAAAAATCAGAACTTAAAGACCTCATAGGGGTTTTTTTGTCTCACAACAGTACAGCAATTATCTAAGCAGTTTTCCATGCCCACAATATATGTTAAAAAGACAAAAAGGAGAAATATTACTCTTCTACCTGTGATCAGCTGTTACTGCAAAGTACAGTTTTTATTTACTATATATTTGTCATTCAAATGACTGGAGGTTATGGAAGATTTTCAGTGTAACACTAGTATTTGCTGGATCACTTTTTAAATTGGGACTTTCACCTGCACCCTACCTTCCTGTTCTATATTCATTGGTACCTGCATGCTTTCAGAGCCTCTCTCTTCTGAGAGAGAATGTCTTCCAGCAGCATTTATGTATTTCAATTGATAGTGAACTGGAATCGACTGGACAATCCAATTTCCTTTTTCCCACTGTAATTATTTTTCTCAACGTGGGGATTTTAAGAAGACTATGAGTGCCCTCAAGCTTGTGTGGCAACCCAAACATGAATCTCATCTGCCCAAATGGATCACGTCCTTTCTTTCAGCCCCTGTTCTCAGTAGTACACATATGGGCTTAGAGTTACCATTTCATCAGACTTTCTCTTGTCCTGTTCTTCACTCAGGCGAGATTTGAGTCTTATTAAGAGGCGTAAATGGTGTTGGACAGTACAAACCAATGGGCTGACCAGCAACTGTGCATGAATTTTCACTGTACTGTAATGTCCTGATGTTCTGCTTCTTTTGCTAGGACAGAAGGCATCCTCTCCTCTCTCCTCCCTTCTCCCTTCTCCC
>NW_010163987.1:0-31726 GCF_000695765.1 Mesitornis unicolor
ATTTTATATATATATAAAACTATAGCATATATAGCATTGCTATAGCTGTGTAGCTATAGCATTACTCCTGCCCTTGTCCATCTTACCAGATAACATGTTGAGGAGTTGTCTGTGTGTGCCTTGTAAGTATGTAGAAAGCTGGAATTGTCAAGGGTGATGGTGCAACTTTTAGCTGACACGTGTGTGTACACACGTATTCCTAAACTTCCTGCACAGGTGGGGGTTGGTTTAAATTAAAAAAAAAAAAGTATTTGTTCTCAATAGGTAAGAGGTTTTATTTTTAGTTGCTTAAAACTGAAATATTGGGGTTTTAAGGAGGAAAGTTTGGTGGTTGTTTTCAATGAAAGCCCGTGGTATTTTAGTGAAAAATTGTATCTTTCCATGCAAATTCCCATTCAATCAAAAGGATTTTTATTTAAAATAAAAAAAATCTCAATCACCTAATTTAAAAACCTGTATACAATCCAATTTATAGTTCTTATATAGAAATACCCATTTTTAATTTGTGACTCTCTCCTGTTAGGAAGGAGTATTGTTTGCAGTGTCTTTAACAACTCTCTAGACAAAACTAGCAGAAGTGTTTTGGGAGGATGTGAGATGGGGGATACAGTGAAGGCGGTGCATTCTCAGAGTACTTGCCAAGTGATTGGTGCAGTTGGTTTAGAAAATCTGGGCCAAAGTGAAATAGGACAACGCATATCTTCTCCTTCTCCAGGATGTTGTATTTACCTTAGATCTCTAATAAGCTGTTCTAAGACAGCCTAAGAGGACACAATCTCAATACCTATTTTGTATGGAAGGTAAGAAACTTAACTTGCTCCTGTTTTGCGATGGTATCCGTATCCATAGACAGGCTCTAGTGAGTCTCTGCTCCTCCAGCTCGTTTCTGCAAGAACCTTCCATTACATGAGAAAAGCACAACTGATTTCAGAGTCTGTCAGCTTTTTAAAAAAACAAATGTGAAATTCATACTTTTACATTGTTTTTAAAAAAATTAAGTAGAGTATCTTCTTGATGTGTCATTTGCCTGGAGATTCCATTTACCTTTCACTCTGCCTTTCCTAAGTCTTTCCTCTTATCTGTCCTATCTGATACATTAGCTTTTATTCCATCTTTCACTTGTGTCTATTTTTCCTTCCACTTTATACTTGTAGTTTTGTGTCCTTCCTTCCCTATTCACCCCTTCTCAGTTTATCCACACCCCTCCTGTGCAACCTCCTTGTTTGCCATCCTCTTCATATTGCTTCTCTCTTGTCTTTTTTTCTGTTCTTCCTAGCAATCCACAGTGTTGATTTTCTAGCCTTCTCCACTCTCTTGAGCCTGCCTAAAGTCATTGCCTCCCCACAGCTTGCATTCACTTCTCCTGTACTTTTCCTCCTCTCCATTCCCTAGTAAAAATTTGCTGCTCCTAGGCCTGGTGCCTCTCTTCTGGAGAGGGATCTTGGGGTGCCAGTTGAAAGGGTTGTCAAGCACTGGAACAACCTGCCCAGGGAAGTGGTCGAGTCACCATCCCTGGAGGTGTTTAAAAGACAGGTAAGATGAGGTGCTTAGAGACATGGTTTAGTAGTGAACAGGTTGTGGTTGGACTCTGATCTTAAAGGTCTTTTCCAACTGAATGATTCTATCTCTGCCGCTTTCTCAGAGTGTTTTGCAAAGCAGTCTCTGCTGTGCTTTATTGAGTTTATCAACCTGCCCGGCTGGCTCCAGCCTGTGGTTTCCTAAGAGGTGTGTGGGGCAAGCCCTGCTTTTCACCAAAGTCTGCTCGGCTGATCCCCTGCTGAGCCCAGAGATCCCTCCCTGGGGTGCAGGGTCTTGGGTGCAGAGCCGCATGCCTGTGCAGCAGCACACAACAAAATGAGGGTAAGGGTAAGCGGATGGCAATCTTCGTTACTCTTCAACCATAAACAGGAGTATTTACATGATAATTTGATTTCTGTGTGATGTGTTTTAGCTGGAAAAGAGAAAATATAAAAATTTCAGAGGTAAGTTTAAATTTAAAAAAACTGAACGGCGCAGCTAATCTATAAAGGGCTTTCAGACAAGTACCCTCAGATAATATGAATGGGGAAGATTGCCTAAAGAAAAGCAATGAGTGATCAGAATAAATCAGATTCATAGATTCCACAGTGACCAAAAAACCCAAACCCAAAATTTTATTAATCTATGTGTAGGTATTAGGCTTTAGATCTGGCAAATGAGATTCTTATTGGAATCTAAGACCCTGAGGAAACAAGATTCTGCTCTTCTCTCAAACCAAGCTGTTACTTAAAGTGATTTGAACTGAATTTCCAATTTTCCTAAGTCCGTATGTTTGTGAGATGGTGAAGTTGAACTGCATACACATATAATTTAAGTGGCCCTGCTTGTTTCTGGCGTGGGCCCAGCAAGTGCCACACTGGGAATGGAGTGGGGCCAGGAAGAGGGGTGCCCTGCAGGAGCAGAGATGGTGGCTGCGGCTCCTGCACCTCGGACCAGCACTGTGGGAAAAAGGAGATGCAATCTGAACTCTTTAAGCTAGGGAGAGGTAGTTCAAAGGCAGTTATTTTTAAGAGCAAGTAGGTTTTGTTTTCTAGCCCAGTCAGAACGTGCTGGTTGCTAAAATAAATTACTGTCATTACTGGCAGCTTCCCCACAGTAAGGCTGGATTTTAGAAATGAGAAGGCCTCTAATTTGTTTACAGCCTTGCAATTACAAATATGCTTTAACAAAATAGCATCTTAGAACAAATCTGAATAAACAGTATTCCCACATTAAAGTGGCTGTTAAAAAAATAAATGTGTGTGTGTGTGGAATACAGAGCAAGTGAAGCAATGCACCAATTGTTTTGAGGGAGGAGGTTGGTTGTGTTTGGGTTTTGTTCTTTTAACCTTGCAAACTGCCTAATTGGTAAAAGCTAATAATAGATGTCTGGTCCAAATGAGCATGAAATGCACCGCACAAAGGTGTTTATTAGGCAACGTGAGAAACTTGGCAAATTCCTGGAAAGCTGCATATTCAAAGCTGCATGTAAGAAAGCTGACATTTTGCGTAATTTGGAGAGGGCGAGGGAATGTGGTTGTCAGAGCAGTCTTGCAAGTGTGTGAATATCTTGGATGGGTCTTTGTTATGGGTGCTCCTTCCGTGCATTTGTGAATTGTGTGGAAATGGAAGATATATTGTTGTGACTACATAAGCCTTCACCAGTAGATAGCTCAGTAAAGTGCACTACAAGAAAGTTAAAGCCTTGCTTAACACTACCAAGGATGCTAGGTTTAGTGTGTTAGAGACAGCTTTTTTATGTCCTGTGTCTTAAGGGCTGTTCTGTTGCCACCCCACTTCCTCTAGATCGTGAGAAAGTACCACAGACACAGTAGCTAAAAATGACTTTCAGGCCAGCGTCCTTTCAGTTTTGAATCAAACTTGCACTGCCAACGTAATGAAAGCCTATGGAAGGGCAACCACAAATTTTCTTCAGTCTTTGAGATGCATAAGGAAGGCTGGGTTTGTTGGGCTGCCCTGGGTTCCCCTGGTGTGCCTGGAGCTGGGTGAGAGCAGCAGTGCATCAGTCAGGGCAAAGGCTCAAGCCTGTACCATCTGGCACAGCTGACTCGTAATGTAGGACTGGCAGTGTTATCACCTGGGGAGTAAAGCCTGCCTTAGGAGCGGTGGGGACTGGTGCAGGAGAACATAAACCAGGACTGTGTGGCCTGAATTTAGATGTTTTGCAGGCTCTTTTTAGAAAAGTTACTCATCATTCTGGGCAGTGCACAAACCACAACCTTGAGAGAGTTCTTCTGGATCCCAAGCAATTACCCTTCTCCTATAAAAAACTAAAACATAGCCCTGTAGGTATTTTTAGACGACTCAGTTTTTTTCCCTTGCATGTGAGAAAGAGGGCTATCACCTGCATTATAATCGTGGGGAAGAGGGATCTTGTGCATTGAGTCACCAGCCCAAATGACAGCCGTGGTGGGAGGTGACAGCAGGGGAGTTTGCTGGCAGGCAGGTGGCTCCTAGGACACAAAGGCCTGCCAGGTGCTTGCTCTTCTCTTGGAGCAGCTGTGGGCCATCCTGACACTCATGCCAGAGAGGGACCACAAGGCATTTGATGCCCCTCTCTGGATGGAAAGGAAATGAATTGCAGACCTCAGTTCTCTAAATCTGATACTCAATGTATAACGCTTAATGGGTTGAGATTTTTAAATTACAGTCTTTAAATCAGAGGTAATAGTCTGTTTGATGACAAGGCTGACACCTGTAAAGAAACTATGAGGTTATTTCGGAGGTCTGTATTCTGATGTAATTGTTAGGTTTATCTGAGACCTTAAAACCTTGATTTTATTCCCAGCTCTGTTGCTGGCCTAGGCGATTATTTTGATCAACTCACTTCTGTGCTTAAGACTGCCTGTCCTGTAACTGGTAGAGTGAGTATTGCTAGTTTTTCCTATTGCTTCAGGATTAATGTGCTAAACCTGATTAACAGATAATCCCATGTGCTTCTTCAATGCCCATGTTGAACTTTCATAGCAGTTCATGGACTGTGTCAGGTTCCCTGGGCACTCCTGTTGTTCGGTGGGTGACCAGCTTTAACGTCAGCTTTTTCTTTTACTGTATTTGTGGCATAATAGGCAAATTTAAATTGAGAATAAAGTACATAAGATAAATGTTTCTGCTAAAGCAATTGGTAAAGAAAGGGTTGGAATGTCCTTAAGATATATTCTTCAGAGAGATGAATGTGACAGTTCACAAATTGTAGAACTTTTGTTTCATGCTGGTACTAACAAGAGCACAGAGCAATTTGAAATCAATTATCTCTGAGGCTGAATGGACAACAAATATATTTTAAAGTGAAACTTTCTATTTTGGAGCATAGTGTTGTGGAAGGAAGTAGATTCTGTAGCAGAGCAATTAATGAACAGAAGAGGCTTAAGCTTAATTAGTTTAATTCTGCTTGACCAGATTTCAAACCAGATGGCATCTGAAATTATGACAGCAGTGACATTTTAACTTACAGAATTGAGTTGTGGAGATGGGCATAGGGACATAGAAGCAAAAGACAAAGAACAATGTCTGGGAGTCTCTGGAGAAAGGGCACAAAATAGTAAAAATATTTTGAAGAAAAGTTACAAAGCAATAAAATTTCATTCTAATTACCTAATAATAACACAACTTTAAAGTTGAGATACACTGAGAGTTGGTTATTGCAATAACTATATGTACAAAGGCTGCTCCATTTCAGCTGTAAAACTGTTTTCAGCCTCCTCCCAGCATGGATAAAGGCTTGTGTACAAAGATTGTTTGGAACACCCAAAATCTGTTCCTCAAATGAAAAAGTTCCATGGCAAAGAAAATTTTGGTAGTGTAGCTGCATTTAAATTAGAAATTCCAGGGATGTGACCATTGAGGAAAAAGGGCCATCCCCAGCAAACTCCAATTTATAGCAACCGTGACATTTATGGTATGGTATAATTCTGTTGGCCAGCTTGGGTCAGCTGCCCTGGCTTTCATTGCCTCCAGCTTTTGCACCTGGTTAACTCAAAACTGCTAAAGACCTTCATCCCAACATACCAGTGTTGGCCAAAAACTAAACCAGAGTGTCTTATCAACTTTGTTCCCATGAAACCAAGTGTTGTAGTCTGCAGAAATGCAGCTTTCCTGAATGGAAAACTTAATTCTATGATTGTATCCCAGCGAAACCAGGACAGTGACGTAGAGCTGATTACGTACCCTGGCAGAACACTCCTAGTCTAGACATCTCTATCTCCATTTAAATACTGAAAGTGTAAGTCACTCAGAAGAAAATGAGTAATAATCATGAAAACTAGTCACAAACCCATTATGGCCCACCTTTGCAGTGCTGGAAGTGCTCATCACCATGGTGGTGTCTGATTGGCATATAAAGCCTGTAAGAAGCAGTATGTTTATGTTTTTATTATTATGACTCTGTACCACTGCAGGGAAAAGAAGTTTGTAAGGCTTGTGGTTTGGGACAGAAAAGAGAGAGACATTTTCTGAAACCACTAGATAATCAAATTTAAGAATCTCTTTAATTGCTCCAGCCCTAGAGCTAGTTTTGGGCAATATGGGACCAATTAGATTATTAAAACCACAGTTTCTGATCTCTATCAATTATTCTTCCAGCTTGAACAGCCCAATCCTTTAGGAAGGTGATTTCAATTAGGTGTCTGTGGCTCTGTCACCTCTCTCAGGTACAGTCACATCATCAAGGGCATGCTTCAGTAATGCCACAGTTTAATAAGGCACAGTTGCTGCTTAAAATAGAGTTTAAATCTTTAATTAGGAAGTGTTATGTGCTTCACTCCATGTGTTGGGTTTTTTTTTCCTAAATAGAAGAAAGTAGGTCTGGAATACCTATTGAATTTTTTCTCCATGCACAACAGGTACAAAAAATTTCCCTATACCAAACTTAACGCTCATCGTCAGGATCCTTGGTCGTTGTGTGCTTTAGAAAGAGAGCAGTGAGCATTGGCAGTGTTGTAG
Organism: Mesitornis unicolor; assembly: GCF_000695765.1. Lineage (NCBI taxonomy): Eukaryota > Metazoa > Chordata > Aves > Mesitornithiformes > Mesitornithidae > Mesitornis > Mesitornis unicolor. The sequence goes on from NW_010163987.1 coordinate 6,481, forward strand.
TGAGATCCCTTTTTTTACATCTTTGTGGAAGCTAAAGGAATGCTGCTGTTCCAAGCAAGAGTTATACGTCGTCTTTATTTCTGCAGCCCGTTCCCTCTCACTTCTGGTACCCTGACTGGTGTGAAGGTCTGGGGTCTCAGTGAGACCCTTCGGGCTCAGTGCTACCTGTTGTGCTTCACATTAAGGGCTGAAACCTGTTGGGACAGGATGCGGTGGTACAATTAAAGTTATTCGTACGCTTCTGGATCCACCCCCCGCCAAAAGTAAGGGTGCAGTGTCTGCAGTGAACAGTGGTTATGTGTGAGTGTCTGAGGCTTTAGGGAGTTAGAGGGGTGTGTCCTGTGAAACTGGTGTAGAGATGTCTTAACCTACTGAAGGGTAGGTTTGTTTGTAGAAGTAATGTGTTATTAGATCAGCTGATATGGTTGGAGGAAAACAAGACATATGATCTGAAAGGTCTGCGTATCCAAAAGTTTGTTTGCTTTCTTCAATTATATCAGTTGGCCTAATAAAAGATATTGTGTCTCTCCACAAGCCTTGAATCTGTTTCAGTCTTAGACCATCTTTGCTATGACACCACTCTTGACTGGTGACTCTTGCAGGTTATGATGGCAATGATACTGGTAGGAAATATGCTTTAACAATTGGAAATTTTTATGGGAGGAATTTCTGTATTTTTTCCTTGATGATTACATTTATAATTTAAAGAGGAAGTATTGCAAAGTCTGAGTAAGTACATTTCAATACACCTTGCTTAGTGCAAGAAGCTACAGGATTCACTGAAGCATTTCCACAAGCACCACAAAACCTTTTTTTTTCCATTTAAAGCATTTAATTGTGCAACTGCACATGGTGGTGATGAAATCACTGTTTTACTTGCGTTTTAAAATCGTAACAGATTTTTTTTACTTTACAGTCAAAGCACAGTTGCAAAATGTTTCACTATTCAACGAGACTACTGCTGGAAACTTGTAATAAGTAAATTACAGACGTGTAGAAAAGTAATATAAATATAATTGGCATTCAGAGTAGTAGAAATTGGGCACGACCATCATGTATATTTTAAAAACTGCAGTTCTGTATTTTCCAAACATAGAAAAATCTACTGTGAAATTGTTTAGCCAATTTGTCCTGTATCAAGTGTGTGGCTGGTGGGGAAGAGGGATTAGGCAGCTACCTGTGTTCCCATCCATGAGCATTATTTCCTTTGAAGTTGCTGCTTACCCTTTTGTAAAAGGGGAATGAGCCAGTGCTTCTGCTTCTCTGCTGCCAGAATACACAGCTTGGGAACAAATTATGGTCCTCGGGGAAGCAGCCTGGTACCATACTAGGTTAGGGACAGATTGAAACAGTAGGAGAAGCAAAGCAGAAATTCTCTCTCGTTTGTCCTTTACTTCACACAGCCTGTTCTTGAAAAAACCCATTCACACAGCCTCCTCCAGACCGAGTACCTCCTCATCCAGATTTCCGTGATTGTATTAAGTAATTTTAATGCTTTCCATAAAACTTGTATTTACTGTAGCATTTTAGCTTTTCTGTTTTAGATGCTCTTGTTCAGTAGTTAATGAACAAAACTCTTGACAGTTATCTGCAGAGAGTGGCTCCACTTCACTGCCCTGTTTTCCAGATAGCCAGACGACGGAGAGAAAAGAAGAAATGGTGGGAACAGAAAAGCACTGTGAGCAACTTCCTAAACAGGAAAGATCAGATGCACAAAGCCAAGATCGTGCTAGTACTAGTCCGGTGCTACCAGAGTCTGCCAAATTTGCAGCACTGTAAGGCCAGTTTACTTTACAATTTTGTACTTCAAAGATATGATGTAAGCTGTTTTGTTTCACTGAGTAGAAATGACATAAACTTTTAATTAACCTCTCTTTCTTTTTGTTTTATTGAGAACAAGAAAAAAGTTCCTCATAGTAGTTTTGAAAAATTTTTGTGTCAAGTTACCAGGGCAACAGGCAAAGACAGATAATCTACCGGGTAACTTCTCAGCAAGACAGTTCTGTCTTGCAAGTAATAAGTGGACCTGAGGCATCTGTGCAAGATGAGCTATCCGTGGATGCAATGCACGTGTTCATAGATGAAAATGGTGAGTTTCTGTACTTGGAATAGTTACAATGTGTGAGGAAATTTCTAAAGAAACTTTAGATGCCCTGGAAGGATATTTCTGTTGTCTGTTACTGATTGCATGTTTTTCTGTGTGCATGAAAGAAAAGGGCTTAGTAATTTAACATCAGATCAGCAATAACTAGTTTTCACCAGTGACTATCACAGGCCTGAGGTGCATGAAGTTTATCTTCCAAACATCATCCTCAAAAAATGCTGGCTAGGCCAGAAGACTGCTTCTCTCTTTGCAGCAGAATCCCTGGAGCTTTCTGCCTGGTGAGGAATTTTGCACTGGCTGGGGAAAACATTCCTCTTTTTACTGATTTGTTCTTCAGCTGGCTCAGACTGAACTCTCTGATAAGGTGGTGGTTGCTCTTGTTTTGAGTTGTGGTCTGCTACCCCCTTCAAGAGAATTAATGAGTGACCTGCTCTTGCCCCATGCCTGTGCTTGGTGTGCTGCTGCTCTGCAGCTATTCCTAGAGGCTGAAGCTGTAATGTACGTGGTGACGGCTTGTTTGAACTCTGTGTAGTGCCCTGTGAGGTACTGACCCATACATCTGAAAAGCAGCTGTTCCCAGAAGCTGTGTTTCCCTTAAAGCTGCCTTCAAAACCAGTGTGGAATGAGTGATTCTGGTAGGTCGGTTTGTGACCTCTGAGATGCTTTGGTATCCTGCCAGTTCCTCCTGGCCCTGCTTGTAGCTCCTGGTGTGCTGTGGGGCCAAAAACAGCAGATGGCACGGCCTCTGGGTCAGTGGGCAGTGACCCTTCATTTTCTGCTGCCTATGCAAGAAGGGAGTAAGAGTGGCTGCACTTGTAGCAGAACTTCTTCCTGCTCTGTACCTCTTGACCTCACCTTTGTGAACTGAAAGAGAAAAATTGATGATTTTGTATTTTACAGTGACCTTACACTGATTTGTGTAGCATTTGCTTTACATGCCTTCTAAATTTTCACTGTAGCTTCTGTGTTTTGATTTGTCTCAGGTTTTCAGTTGTTCAAATGCTAGTTTGCTTTCTGAAGTCTAAAATAATCCTAATGCCCAGACAGAAAACTGTATTTATAAATGTTCTGAACCTAGAATATATTTTTTATAAACTTTTTAAACCAAATGATCATGTCACTGAACTGATTTTTTTTTCCTCTGCATTTTCCAAAGGTGAAATTAGATCCTGTTATTTAAAGGCTGGCTGTCAGAAGGAAGGAAATTTTCGACATCAGCTATCAAATTGTGATTGTATTTCAAATGCTCAGTAAGTAAGCCCTTATTTTTAGAAATCTAAAAGTTTTCATTGCTAGAAGCTGTGAAAGTGATTGTAGCTGTGAAAGATGCATGTGAAGAGCAGTACTGGAGAATAAATATGCTAACCTATTCTAGAGATGTCAAAGCATGCATTTCTTGTTCTGTGCTAAAACAATGACTGCTTTGTAAGAATATTGATAAGGAAAAGTGAAAAAGAAAACCAAAACTATCCAGTGCGCTTTCATTACTTTCTGGGAACAGCCGAAGTCAAGCGTGGTGGTTATGAATAAGACTGCAAATAAATCAAAGTCAGTGGGACTGTTGCCAGCTGTTCTTTCAACCTTGTCTTGCTTGCTTCTCATGCCTGTTGGGTCCTTTGTAGAGTTTTAGTGCTGTGTCAGTATCAGCCGGTGACACTGCTTCTTGTGGGTTCTGGCAGCAGAGCCTTTCACCTTGCATAAAATCTCTAATGCTAGTTTGCCACTCTGAAAAGGTTATCTGAAAAATTCTCTTTTTTCAGAGGTCTTATTCGGAGTGATCCACATAAATCTCATATTTGTTGCTGTGGTTTCCACACTCTCCTATGTGATCTGTTGTTTGCATATCTGTAAAAAGAATTTTAGCTATTCCTAAGTATTTTTATTAAATAATTTTGGTTTTGCTATATATACTGTTATACAGCATTTGGAGAAGATGAGTGAGGGGGTGAGAAGAATCATTGTTAATAGTAAATATTGTTTTTAAAGTGTTTGTCTTTCAGTGGAGACTTGAAAAGCTTGGGACTGTGCTGAGAACAGCGTTAGCATTTTGTACAGAATACTGTTATGAGAGACACGAGTATAATGCTTTTAATAGATGGCAAAGATTTTAAAATAATAATTACTCTAAAGTAGAATTTTTTGTCTATCTTTAGCAAAATAAAAACACACCAACCTGGTAAAGTTCAATTTTGACCTAATATCAAATAGCCCCCCCCAAACAGGGCTATTTAACTCTTGCAGCTATCTTTGTTTCACCTTGCACAGAAAACTCCCCTCCTCTTCCAATCATAAAATTATGAACTTGAATCTGGCCTAAATTCAGAAATAGTTTACTGTCCCCTGACATTTATCAGTTAATGTTTTTTATCAAAAGAACAATTTTCCTTCTCATATAAGAAGTCCTACTGAATCTGTCTTTGCCAGATGCTTACGTGACATCCCTCTCTTCCTGTACTATGTTAAATGCTGGTCTCTAGTTTGTGGTTTGTAGACCTCTAGAGGTATAAATTATTTTTAAGGAGTCTGCTAAATGCTGTTAACAAAAGCAAGTTCAGATGTCCTCTGCAGCCATTTGCATGTGTTTAATTTCTAAAGCTCGGCACCTTTGCTGGAAATCTCAGAGTACGGTGGGAGCTCAGACTGTGGAACAGAACAGGACAGCAACTATGAGTGGATTACCAGGACTGCTTCTGTATGAGAGTCATTGGGGACACAAGAGCTTTTCCAAGAACAGAGCAGCGTGGAGGAAAGTACAAAGCAGTTCACATGAAAAAAAAGGAAACAGGACAAGGAAGCATGAAGCGTGCCCAAGTTGGTTTTTGCAAGGCCAGATTGTAATACAATTAGGCCAGGGAGATTAGTGAGAGCTGTTTGTTCAATGGGTAGTTCTTACTGTCTGTGCGTAGATTGGAGGGCAGCATGGAAAGGGTTTTTATTTCTTCTTCAGGTGTTTACTATCAAGTAATTTTGTATTTAGACAATATGGAACATGTACAGATTATAGAAAATAGAGGGGCAAATCTTCTTTAAAGACAGTTCAGGAATGAGACATCTTTCCTTCCTCCCTTCCCTCATTCCCATCTGCAGGCATGCACATCATTTATATCAGGTTACTTTCTTATCCATGGTTAAAGATAAGCCAAATAGTCACAGTTATCAACTAAGGGTCTCTTTATACTGAAGAAAAAGGCAAACAGAATAAAATAAAGCATAAGGCGTGATCACTTCAGTTACAATCTCTTCTGTTATATCTGTGGAGAACTCTCAACAGAAATTATTCCCTTAGCGTGGGCCCTCCTCTGATGGAGATGTTCACTGCGCAAGTAGTCCATACCAACAGGAAGTGCTGCTGTTACAGAAGGATATTAGAAAAGAGACATGGAAAGCACCTCTGAGATGTCCTTAGCTTATCTCCTAGCCCATCAGAAAGTTAACTAAGGAGAAGGTGACAACTCTGACATTACTTCTTCATGAGTACTTGAGACAGTGCAGAAACAACACCACCACGCTTAGGCTTGGTGTCTGAATCCAGTAATGAACCATCCAAAGTAGATGTTATGAGGTCAAAGGATGCAGGAGAAAATTAATGCCTGGACATAAGAGGTGGCATTCTCCTTGAATAGGGGTAGGGTTTTGATCTTGGGGAGCCCAAATTTCAGGATTTAGAATAAGCTTGTGGAGAACAACAGATAGATCTGCAGTAGATGTGTATAAGCTCTTAAAATAATTTTCACCAATCATGCTTGCTTTATAGTATTAAGATTGAGTTGCTCGTAAAGGGAAAATTTGGCTTTTCAAACTGAGTTGAGCCAGTGGAGTAACTATGCGGATGTGCATGGGCCATGCCCTGATGTGCTTCTCTGTGAGGAGGAGAATTGGCCCAGGCCAGGTGATGGCAAGAGGCCTCTTGCTTTGGGGGCATTGTTTGGAGAAGCAGCAGATCAGAGGTGCTGCCATGCTTAGGTAACTTCTGGGTAACACTGCAGCTTGTAAAGAGGGAAGGAATTTTGACTGGGGAGGGTACGAATTCTGGCTGGATTGTCAAGAATAATGTAATTGCCTTATGAATTGGCCATAGGTAAATACCTCTTAACTAAGTTATGCGAAACTGGAGAAGTTATTTAAATATTACTCAAAAAAGCCATTAAAGAAAGCCTTCAGGCAGACTAACTAATGTTTAATGATCTTAAATTCAAATTATAACTTGCTATTTCTGTCTGTTGAGTCCTATTATTGTCTGCTCCAGTAGTAAAGTCTTAACCGGTCTGGCATTTCACAATAGATTATTAGGAACTGAAATTAAAGTAGTGTTTCTATGGCCTGTAAATATTTTATCTTATCTTCTTGGCATGGCTTCTGAAATCCATTGCTCACAAATAATGCAAAGTCTTGACAATGCTGCCCTGTCACAGAAGTGATGCTGTGTTACGGGTTGTTTTTTTTTTGTTCTTTGCTTTTGCGTGTTTCCTGCCCTTCCTTTACTTGTAAAGAGCTATGTGGACCACAATGGATTTTGATGTGCCAGAGAAAGCAGATGTCCAAGTTTGAAGGAGTTTGTGATTACTTCCTTCAGAGGCTCCTTAACATTGAAAGCAACACTGTGTGAAGGAGTTGACTGGATTCAAGTATCAGCAGTCATCACCTCTTTTTGGCTCTTTGGAGTATTTATATTTGATCTTTGGAGTATTCTCCAGTTTATCAGTGTTAATATATATTCTACCAGATTCTATTTTTTTTTGTTTTGTTTGTTTGTATTTTCAATTTTGTAATTGGCCTAATAAAAGATACTACCTGTATCTGCAATCCTTGTCCTAGAAATTTTCAGACCTTCTTGAATGTAGCATAAACACACTTTTATTAATAATTTCTAAAGTTATTCCTTAATTCTGCCAAGAGTTACTGAGAACTAGAATTGTTTTAAATTGTCTCCACATTTGTCTCTCATCAGTCTAGTAGTCCAGCTTTTAAAATATTTCAAAACTTAAGTTAGGCAAGTTAAATTTAACGGAGGTCCTTATATTGTAATGAACACCAAAAAAGGATAATTCCTTTTCCATCTTAACCTTCACTTTGGCAGGTCATTCTTGTTTCTGAGTTTGGTGAGCTATTTAAACACTGGCAGGTAGCTAATCAATTCCCCAATTATTGCCCATGTAATTAACCTGACACCACTTTTGTCTGTTATCTTGCCAGCAACACCTCTTGCCAGCAGTCCCTGTGGAATGAGCTCCCTGCAGAGCTAATTGCCTCTAAATTTGATGCTTCCGTTACCTTGCCAACTTCACCTTTAGCCATAAATTGCTTTCTGACAGGCTTTGACAAGACAGAAAGTGTAAACTGTATTCTCAGCTCATGGATTACATTAGAAACCAGTTACAGAAAGACCATTTGAATCTGTTTTGGGGTGAGAAATTGAAAATGACTTTCTCATTCTGGAAAACATTCTTCTGCCCCATTACATTAAGTTCTTTAGTAGCCTTTGTCTCTCTTACAGTGAATCCTTAAGGTTTCTATGTCGTGTGGTCTGGGAACATGGCTGGCTTCTGAGAAGGTAGAGAAGGATGAGAAAGTTCACATTTGTGTAAAATGAGCACCTGGTATAAGCATGAACTGCCATTTTTGCATGGTTAGTTTGATTTTTCATCAAATGATCACTATGTTTAACATTTTATATGTACAGAACAGTTATGATTTCAAGTTAAAATTCTTCCCATTAGATTGGCAATACAAAGTAAACCTCACAGTCATTAACAGTAACACTTCCTTAAAAATAGGAGGTGAAAGAATGTACAAATTAAAGCATTGTTAGAGGTATATGGCTGTTTTCTGGGGCCAGGAGAAACAAGTTGGAGTTAATAAATGTCTTGTGAATAAGGAGGTGTCACTGACACACCTTTGCTGTCTGCACTCTGTGACAGAAAGCAGACGTTTCCTAGGAATTTCTTTAATTACCTTGAATTTGTCTTATAATTAAATAACTGAGTTTTGATAAGTAGTCAAAAAGATAAATGTAAGCTATCATGTTATCTAGGCATTACATGTGAGGTGGCTCATAAATATCAGTGAAAGCATAAACCCCTAAAATGTCAGTAATTACAATAATAGTATTAATGATTTTTGCATGATTTGCATGATCTGTCTCCAGTAGAGAGGCTTGTAGGGCCATAAGGTATATATCAATGCCAATATATAAATTTATCTGCGATCATATATTCTATGCATACTTGCTATACCAGGCTAATGAGTAATTTTAAACATGTTTACTTCTCTAAATGTGCTTTCTTTACATACTGGGATTCTTGTTTAGAAGGTCAAGCAACCTCTCTGCATGTGTACATACCTATCAAAGAAAAATGTGTCAGTATCTGACACCTGTCAGTAATACAGCTTTCATCAACATGTGTGTGAAATATTGACTTGTCTTTCTAAATGACTTGAATGTAAGAGGTTTGTCTATAGGCATGTTATCTTTCCTGGTTTCACATCTGTGAAAAACTCTGTTCAACTAATGTAAACTGTTGTAGTTTTCTTTCCCAAGTATCAAATACTGAACTAATGTACTGCCAGAGTTTGAAAATTTGAATATTTGACCACTCTTTTCAATTATGAATAAGTGAGATAGTAATTTTATAATTCAGTGATGGAGTTCATAAACCTCTCCACATCTGTTTCTTTCACTCATGTTGTGAAAAACAGGAAAGTAAGCTTACAATAAACTTGAGGGCACTAATGTTTACACTTTACTATTTTGTTAGTTTCTATGTAATTTTGCTCCTACCAAAAATGTATTCCAGATTTTACTGTGTTTAAAATTGTGTTGTTAGTAATAAAAATGAATGGTGTTTAGAGAAACCTTGAACACAACATTCAGTATAAATTTTGAGGATAGGCCAGTTCCGTCTCTGAAATCAAGTATTAGATCTTCTAAAGCCAAATGGACTTGTGCCCACAAGAGCTGTGGAAGCATTTGGCCATTAACATCTCTTTCAAGAAATTCTCTGGGTTTTAGAGAATGCAGTTTATATGGATACTGCTTATATACTTAAGCCCATTTCCTTCTCTCCTGTGTTAAATTCCTGAGAAGAAAACCGTTCTGAAACGCCCAATTCTGTGCAAAATGGTATCATTATACACATCGATTGATTTTAAGGGGATAGAGTTGGTGTCTGTTCAGAATAATCCAAGTTTTTACAGACAGCGATTCAACTTTGTGATGCAGAAGCATTTGATTCATTCAAATTCATATATAGGTTTAAGTGCTGGACCTCTTGTTGCAGTTTATCACTTCATGTGTCTGGCAACAGTAGGAGTAGCCATAAATTGCATCAGGAGGCTGCTGTGCTGCATGTGTGTAATAGAAGCTGGAGTTTACAATAAATACATAAGATAGGCCACGGAAATGGATATATGGCATGCAGCTGAAATATCTGAGAACTGGAGCAGAAAGAATGATTGCTCAGTCCTGAGGAAAAAAAAAAAGCAACATCTTTCTATCTTAGCTGTAGATTCTCCTTCCTGCCTAAGAGACATTTGGACTTTCACTTGAAATCAATTGTATATATACACCTAACTTGCTGTATACCTTTAAAAAAATAATTATTCTAGTTTGCACTTTCTCCTGCTATCTTGACATCTTGTATATTTTTAAATTCATGTATATAATTATTAAAATAATGTATATACATATATAGTTGTATTTACATGTGGTTTATTATTACACATGGCAATAGGTTAAAAAGAAGTAGTTGCAGCAATATAGTAGCTAACAAGTACTAAAAAAATAATTTTCAGTTACCTGCCAGTATAGCTGTGGCATGCTAGTGTTTCTGGCCCTGGGCAAAAGAGAGAACTTCAAATCAATGAGTTAACTTATTTGATTTACAATCACATCCCTGAATAAGCTGCTTGAGTGCATTATACTACGTGAAAGTATCTATCTGAATGATTTAGCGGTACTGTATGTCTCCTGTATAAATCCATTAATAGTTAAGTATGTTCACTGCTGGAAAATTCCCTGAACCCTTGGGGTTTATTCCTCATAGGAGAATAGACTTATAAGTAGACTTTTTTAGTTTATTTTTAGTGTTTCAAAATGCCATTTTAGCATGACAAAATGTGTGTTACTAAAGCATCTTTCTATTTCTCAGCAAGGTAACCAAAATAACAAAGATCACCCACTGTTCTAGTAATAGGCTGCTGACTCTTAAAGATTTCTTAAAGCTGCTTGCCAGGTTGTGCAGTTCTGCAGCTGAGCATGTTTTGAAATGGATGCGACGAACGCTGTATCGTTCCTTTTGAGGTTCAGTGATTTCAGATGAGCTGATCACCTGAGCATGATGCTGCTTGAACACATTAATGAGCGTGGTGTGTGCATGTCCATGCTGAAAATGGTAGTGTTTGAATTATAATAAGGCCATTGATTTTTCTGAAAAGTGCTCATTACAAAACTCAGTAGCATTTTTCTGCTGGCTTGCTAGAGACAAGAGGAAACCTTTGTCTAAGCTTGGCCAGCTAAAAGCCTCTCCTGTATTTGTAGGTGTTTTTCAGCCCCTCTTTCACTCTGTGGACACAAAGTAGGGAAATGCGTGTTTTCAACAGAATGAGTCTTGGAGATTAGAGGGGGCCATGCTGCCACACGATGGCAGCGAAATCCTGCTCAGGACTAAGATCTTCGGTAGTCCCTCAGCTTTTGGGACTGACTTTTCTCTTCCCTTCTCCCACCCTTTCATAAGGAGAACTAAAAGGGATGTTTTAAAAGACTCTGGAGATAATGGAGCCGTGGGTGCTGTTAATGCATTAATTCCAGTAAAGCTGCATCTTTGCAAAATGCATCCTCTAGTTTATTAGCTAGTATGTGCTGTTTAAGTTGTTAGTACATTTATCTCTGCTCTGAAATGAAATAGGCTTACAAATTATCGATTTATGTGCTTATTATCAAAATAAAAAAAAATTCTAAATACAGAGAAGTAAGGGTGTACTGAATGGATCCCATTCTTACAACACCTAGGTAAGAAGGCGTGCCTAACGTCCTGCCTTCATACTGCCTGCAACATCACTGCTAAACATGCTCTGCAAGGCACTTTTGTCTGCATATAGTATCTGACTTCATGAACTTAACAGGTACTAGTGCTCATTTTGTAGTCCACTGTGAAACTTTATCAGTGATCTCGTATCCTTTTCTGTCTATAATATCAGTAAATCAGTACATCCAGCTTTCCCATTCTGTAAACTGGAGTATTCTACCTGATTATTGATAGAGGTGGTGGTGTTAGTTAAAACAAATACCAAAAATGCTCCCCAATTCCTTTTGCATGAGTAGCAAAATGTGCACAAGATTGTTTGAAAGATTTCATCTGTAGCTTGAGCTCCTCTCAGCAATAACCACTAAGGAAAGATAAAATATGCACTCTGAATTAATAGTTTAATAAAGAATATAATTAATTTCCTACAGAAAAAGTGAAGATTGGCTCATTTTCTTCACAATTTTTCCACGTTGGCTATGATTAGGTTTGTCACATCATTATCTAGTCTTACTGCTCCTCTCGTTTTTGGTTATTTCAGTTTTTTATGTACTTTAAGTTGCTTTTTAGTTTTTTAAGACTTGTTATATAGTAGTACAATTGGAAACTGTAAATCATCTGCTGCTTAAAAAGGCAGTATCTGCTACTAGTGGGTTTAATCTCAGTCCTGAATTGTGCAATACTGTGGTCAGATTAATGCTGGCAGCTTTGTAGTGGAGACCTGATGAGCAATGAGTAGAGATGTAGCAAGAGACTTATGTGATGAGATGTAGAAGTGATTTGGACTTGAAATGACAGGGGAGACATTTTAGGGGAAAAGGAGCAAAGCTGCTAAGCTGGTGGGAAGACATCAGCAATGGATTGAGTAACAGAAGCACCATCAGCGAGCTATGGGCTGCTGTTGATCCAATACTTCCAGTGTCAGTTCAGACACCTATGTTTGTACTGCACTCTGACCGTTTTGAAAGAATGCAAAAGGGCATTTGAACTGGATTGCTCAGGTCTCGATTCAGCAAGTACTTTGAATGCGCCTCAGTCCAATGCCTCAGAAGTGGCTGCTTGTTGGATGTGCAGAAGGGGAGCTTCCCAACTCTTGAGCATCACTCTGGCTCTTCCTCAAATGTCACAGTCATAGCTACTTTGACTTGTGTGGTGTTTTATTGAGTATTACCAATCGCTTTCACCTATATGATTATCTCTGTGGATATTTATGTTACAAACTGTTAAGCTTTTTAGTGACCCAGGTAGCTGCCTGAAGCAGTCTAGTAGGATCTTCCTGGTTCTAGGCGCTTGAGGACCAAGAGGAAGGTGCTTTGTCAGTGTGCCTGTTGTGATATTGGTTACAAGACTCCTTGTCCTTTCTCCTATATGCATGTTAAATGAAATTCAGCCCAGCCTGCAAAATGACTTTATTAACGGCGAATTCTTAGTAATTGTGTGGTCTGCCTGTATAATAAGCTTACCTTGAGAGGTGTTCAGACTCAAGGTTAGCTAATCCTTAACAAAGGGGATGACTTCAGCTGGGTTGTATTTGCATGGCTTGGGCCAAAGTGTCAGCAGTGTAAGGCAACTGTCACAGAATAGTCAGAGAGGGAGAAGAAAGATCTTTCCAGTGCTGTGTGGTTGTACTAAAACATTTTCAGTGTTGTACGACTGCTCAACTAGCTTATGTTTACTCAGTGTTCTTACAAAACTGAATTACGAGCCAGGAAAAAATTCTTGACTTTATAAAAAGTTGTCGATAGAGGGTGCTGTGTATCTTTTACATTTGACCTGCACAGGTTGCATGTTTATTAAAGATATTTTTAGTTAATAATTTATTATTCAAAATTTAGTTCAATTATACCTTTGCTTACATTAGCAGTGCAGTTTACTGTAGTAGATCTTGATAACATTAATTTGATTCTGTAAATGAACAGATTTTCTATTTAACAAGATTTCATGTTATACTGCGATCAGCTCTGTTATAATGATTTTATGATTAGAGAGTGTTTCCTCCTATTTATATATGGTAATAAATTTATGGAATCTAGTTTATAGGCTTACAAAAACACAAACACCACTATCACATTTGCTGTCAGTGTGATAGTGATGCCATCAGAAAAGTCATACAGCTTCTCAGTAGCTGTGCAAGTGATTCAGCATCGAGGGAAGCAAGTGAATGTCAGAAGGAGATTGTGTGGAAAACAGGGATATGGAGGAAAAAACAGCAAACACAAGCTGAGGGGAACAGAAGATGAGGAAAGAATAAGAAGAGAGACAGAGATGAGGCTGATGGATAAAATGCATAGGAGGCAGATGAGGGCCAGATGATGGCTTTTGATTTTGCAATTGTTGCTTTGCTATCTCTGCCTTCCCAATTTCTCAACTCTAATTGACTTTTCAGGCCTATGAAGTTTTTGACTTTTTCCCCCTTCAGTGTCCCAGCTGCTTGTGGACTCTTCTGCTGGTTGCTGATAGGTGGAGCTATGATTTTTTTTTTCTGTAAACAGAAAACAGACAATGGGCTTTCTTGGCTTTTCAGTTATCTTCAAGTCTGGTGGGAGATGATTTGATCTCTTAAGTTTATTCTTGGAAGTCATCTTATGAGTAAAAGTATTTTAATTTCTGAAAACTGATAGAGCAGAGTACCAGGGGAATATCTTGGCCTATCTATCTGTCCTTCTGCCATTTCCATTCTTGGTAAACGTGGGATAAAAGACATGCTTCAATCTAGAAATACTCTCGACTCCACTTGGCATTTGTAGAAAGACAGCTAAAGATGCAGAAAGTTACTGGAGATTAACTCATCATTTAGGAAGACATGAGCAGCCACTGTTCTGTTCCTCTGCTGTTTTGTTGAGTCACCTTTTGGGCAGGAATTCCCAGAGTACTGTTCCTCTGTACCCTAGGCTACGCTTGTCTTCCTCGTGCTGTGAATGGGGAGGTCCAGGGTTGCACCCACAAAGACAAGGACCAGGACAGCTCATCCTGAGGAAACAAAAAAAAAAAACCAAACAGAGAGTTGCCTTCCTTCAAGCTGGACAAGGTCGTCCTTGAGTAGGGCACTTCAGAATGTGCAGAATGCATGACTGTCCTCTGTAGTCCTTATCTGTGGGAATCTTCCTCCTGGGAAGCATGCCTCTAGCCTTCCTCCTCTCTCTGTCTGCCTCAGTCTGTTGAATGAGATCCAGGATCTTGGATCTGTTCCCATCCCTTCTGTGCTCTTTTGTTTTTGACTGCTGACAAGGTGCTAAACAAGGCACACAAAGGACATATGTTCTGATGGAGGGCTGCCCTGTGGCTGGGACATCAAGTGGGTTGCATTAGTCCAAGTCCTCATTTCCTAATATTGTCCAAAGGGAATATGACAGCTGACTGACTCTGTGGAGCAGATCATGCTTCTGCCTGTCACAGGAGCAGTGGGGAGCGCAGAGGAAGCCATTAGGATCAGGAACATGGGGTGCTCTCATTTCTGGTCAGCTGAGAGCTCTGCTGGAGTGGCAGATGGTGAACATCACATCCAGAATCCAAGCCTGATAGCAGTCAAGGTCTTGAAAAAACTGAACTACCTGGCTCAGAGAGCAGAGGCAGGGTGGCTCCTCTGGTGGCATCCCGAGGGCTGCTGGTGTTCCTGTTGGTCCAGGCAGAGCTAGCAAGACCTGGAGGGGAGAAGGAGAAAAAGCGTGTGTGCTGCAAGCTGTTGGTATGACTCTTCAGCCCTGCTTCTGAGTAATCCAGGCGTTGAACCTTATACCAGCATAGCACTAGACACTGCAGCTCAAGTTAACAGCCAGTTTTGGGCAGGATGGTCTCAAGGTTGTACCAAGGGTTACGTGACAGGCTTGAGAAATTAGTGCCCACAAGCAAGGAAGGTCAAGTTCACTCAAATTAATAAGGTGGCTTAGAGGCAGGCACAGGATGTGAAGGATGAGAGTTTTATGCCCTACCACAGATTTCCTGGCTGACTATAAGCAGATCACTCTAGTTTCCTCCTGCTTGTCTTTCCTTTATGGAAATTAGGAACAATAGGTATTGGCTACCTTGCATAAGCACTGAGGTGCTTTTGCCTCATGCAGATATGAAAGTAATAAGAGCCCAAGGCAGGCATCCAGAGGCAGGGGAGCAATGAGCTCAGAGCAGGGCGCCTGATGTATAAACCCCATTTGGAAGAGAATAAGCAAAAAGTATTCAAAGTAGTTCTTTTGCCCGAGTAACAATTACTTCATTTCAATATAGTTCTTGCTGAGACTCACTCAGTCACGTCATCGTGGCACACTAACAGATATCACTGCTATAAGAGCAGATTTCCTCAAGTGAACTGTTTAAGTGCTTCATCTACAGCATAAAGCAGTAAACAGGAAAAAAAATAGCATTTTGTTCAGGGCCCTCTCAGTGTGAGTTTATGCTCAGTACAGAAGATATCTGAGATAGCCTTATGTGAATTAGCTCATGTCTTGTTGCTAGGGCAGAAGGAAGTTCTTAGAGCCTGAATGCTCAGTAAGGTAAATTAGTACTCACTGAATTCAGTGCAGATGAGGCCAGAAAAGCTTGGTACCTAAGTGAGCTCATTTGAAAGCTAAGCCAGGATCTCTGCAGTAGCTACCTTGCAGTTTTGCTCTATAGATAAGTAGCTCTTGACCTGAGCTATTGTCAGTGAACAGAAAAAGACATTTATGAAGTGTGATTCATTGAGGTGCTCATCTAAAGATGAGAAGAATGATGATAATGAAGTGTCTGTTTCTATGTGGTGGATGTAGTAGACCATGTGTTTCTAAACCTGGGTGTTAACTGCTCTGTGGGCCTGGGCTAGATTTTGGATATGGAGTTGGAAGGCTTCATGGCCCGTGAGCCAACCAGGAACGTAATTACAGGCTTCCTCCTCTAGTGTTTCAGAAATGCTAGGAAAACACTGCTTCTTCAAACAGTCTCTTTCCTTTTTCCCCTCTGTGCACAGTGAAATACAGTTCAGCTCCTCTAGTACCACCACTTCAGAGAGCCAAGAACCGTCTTCTGGAGATCAAGCAGCGAGCGCACTTCAGCAGCAGCTCCTACTGATGGTGGCACGAAGGACCCTTTCAGAAAGCCCACGGGTACATTGTAATATCTCAATTTCTAGCATTTTGATAAACTGCTTTATAAACAAATGCTGCAGACTTATTCCTGAGACAGTTTTGTTGATTTTTCTATACTACTTCGCCTGGTATTGCTCATGCAGAAAATGATGTATTTTATGTTGATGGATGTAATTCAGCTACTTTCTGGAGATGTAGAGTAGTGTCCTAGGGGAGTACTTAATGACTCCATCACCTAAAAAGTTAATCTTCTGCCTTCAGTCTTATTTCATTTGAAAGAAAGAGGACACAGCTGTTAGGATTTTAGTCACACTCCCAGATTTTAATGGTATGAAGTGTTTACTCCAGATTCATTAGTACCTGAAAACCTCATGTCTGGTTTCACTTTTCTGATTTGGGCAACAAAACTTCCGGATGTCTGTTGTGGAATGTCAGAGCCACCTCCTGAATAGAGTTGATAAAAGAAAAAGGCCCTCAAAGTAATATATGGATGTATGTGGCAATATGTGGATATACTTGATCTTTGCAGTGTTCAGGGTCTGTGACCAATGGCTTAAGGCTGTAATCTGTTTTCACAGTTCCTTTTATAATAACTTTAACCTTCTCTTTTCTTCCATAGCAAATTCTAGTTTGATATTTATGAATAACCTTAAAATGCCAGTTAATTGTCTCTCATCTTAAATTTTACACAGGAACTTCAAGCTAGAACAAACTTGTATGAAGGAATTATTTTAAATTAAAAATCAGGAAATTGTTCTGAATTGTGTATTTCAGACTTGGACAGAGAATTCCATTTATCAGCTCAGATGTTTTCCAGATATTTATAATCTTGTGAACTGCCTGTAAATTGGAGAACAATTATAATTCCTTGGTGGTTTTTTTGGGGTTTTGTTTTTGTTTTTTTCTGGGAATATTGCACCATTAAGTAGTAAGGCTATTGCTGAAGATCACATAGCAAGTTTGTAACAAGGCAGTAATTTCAGAGCATCCTGATTTCTGAAATTTTTTTTCATTAAGTATGAAATTCTGAGCCTATGTATGTCAGGAGAAGTTTTGTCACTGATTTCAAAGAAGCTAGGGTTTCAGGCTATCTCTGACACTATATAAATTTATGAAGTGAATTTTTATAATCACTTTCTTTGATAAGGGGCACAATTACACTTAGTGACTTCTCAGGGTGGATCAGAGACGTTCCTAAACGCAGCTCAAAGACCTGACTCCAGCCCAAGTATTGCAAGCCTCACATAATGGACTTCATCCAAATGTTACAGTTCCTGAGGAGCCAAAATTTCCCTTATAGACTCAGTTAAATACTTGTTAAGCTGTTCTGGGGAATGAACAATCAGGTCTTCAAGTACTTTTAATGGACTCTTTGCCATCATTTTGATTTTATTTATTTTGGTTATTTAGTTGCAGTGAGCAGTCTAGATTAGCTGACTGAAGCTAATGGTTGCAGTTGGTTGAATTTCACATTACTTTCTGTTGCAAAATAGAACCCAAGAGAAACAAAGCCGTGCCAGTATTAGCAACTGTAATATTTTAATTTTTTTTTTCTTTAAAAATGCCCCATAATTAAGTGACTTATTTAAAGTGGCAAGAGAAATAGTAAAATTTGGACTACCTAAACTACTCTTAGATTTTTAAAATTGGCATGGTGAAAAGATTGCAGTCAGTCTCACAGATTTTAAGTTACCTGGAATTGTTAATAAATGAAAGAATGCCAAACAGTTCGGCATCCCCTTGCATGTCTGAATGCTCAGAAACACAAGTGAGTTACTGCCCTGTGCTGACAGCGGCTGAGCTACCCGGTGCTGCGTGGCTCTGTGCTTTTAGTCAATTGGAGGCCTGAGATAAAGTGCATAAACTTGAATTTCATTCTCAGAAGCTTAAGCTCTAACGTGTTTTACAGCACGTTTGCCAGCAGGCCGAGGATATCACTGAGTTGGTTCCTGGCTGTGACACAGCAATACATGAAGTCACATATAAATTATGTGTAAAATTCTTTTTCTGGAAAGTGAAGATTAGAGATTATTCCAATAACCTAAGAGAAAATTTAACAATTCATCTGTGCAGGTGGGCAGATTGTTAAAAAAACCCCTATGTTTTGCTAATAGTTACAATTCAAGAAGTAGATCAATTACTTCACACAGGAATCCCCTTTTCAGACTAGGAAAGTTAATCTAACACAAATAATCATAATGTAAACATTGGCTAGAGTTCCATAGCAGATATATTTATTACCTAATTTTGATTAATTACCTTTAATAACGTGGGAGGCTAGGAGAAGGTTGAAAACCACTGAACTTTACAGTGATTAGGAATCTCAAATTCTTCTTGAAAGAAAAAAAAGTTGTATTTTTCCTCCCCTTCTCCCCCTAGTCAATTATTAGTGTACCTTGGAAAGAAATCACTACTTTGCAGGATTTTTTTTTTGTTCTGTTGTCTAGCTTTGAGGCTTGACTGACGGTCTGTAGATAAGCCTCCATCCCCACAAGTGCTGGTGAAGGAGTGCAGGTGTAGAGTTGGAGCACAACTGAAATGTGTAGTTCAAACAGACAAGAAGAAAAGGCCTTAGAATCTGACAAAAGCAATATTCAAAAGGAAAGATTTATGATCATGATGGTAAGATTAGAGAATCTTAAACTAATGATGTTTGTGCTTATTTGCAATTTTTTTTTCTCCTCTTGCTGTTCTTGAGGATGCACACCTGATGTGGTATTAGAAACATCTCAGGAAAGATAAACAAAGCTGTGTTCTGGAAGGAGAGTTGATAAGTCATGCCTTTAGGCCTTAAAGCTGCTTGATTTTTTGGTTAAAACCAAGGATTTGTCCTATCATGTGTGGTTTTTGTGTTGTGCCGTAATTAGCCTGTCGCATGGAAAAATCTTCAAAAAGAAACTTCAGACAAGAAGTGAATTGGGACTAAAAAAATTTTTCCTCATGAATATTTATGTTTAAAGCAAATTATCACTGTTGAGCTCCACAATTGATATAGCTTCTGTCCATCTGCAATAATTAAGCTGGTGTGGTATCTTTGTTTCTAATTTAAAATGGAGAAAATAAATACTGCTTCTATCCCATTTAGAGAAAAATATAATTTGAAATTTCATGTAAATTTGGTCTTTTAAACACCTGTTTTGCTGGCAGCCATATGTCAATGTGAAAATGTGTTTTGTGTATTTCTGGTTTGTTTGTTTTTAAAGCAACCCAGCCAGGACCCTGAGGATTCTTCATGCTCTTCAGCACAGCGGAAACTGAACAAGCAGTTTTACAGATTTATTCTATTCCCTGGCAAATGGATTAAAGTCTGGTATGATCGGCTTGCCTTGCTGGCACTGTTAGACAGGTAAGCCATTTTTAAAATGCAACTCTATGTATTGTAACAGTGTGTGACTCAACACATCCAGAGAGCAATGCAGACCTCTGGAGAAGGAAAATGTGAGCACTCTATTAGTGTCTCATATTCAGGTGGAGTAGATAGGTGCTTTTGTTTGCTTTAAGTTGAAGAATATGCTTTTCTTCAGAGTTGGTTCTGGTGGTTCTTGCTACCTTTCGTCTTTTAAGGAGAGACTCTGATTCTTGTGAGCACCAGGCCTGTAGGATAGTCCTTCAGTTGACTCTCAGCTGTTGGACCCAATGGTTCTGAGCTGTGTGATGGAAAAAATCAGGTTTTTGTGCAAAAATATAGAAGTGAAAGGGTCCCAGGGTACTGTAAAACAAGTACTCCAATTTTTAAAAAGAAAATAGATATTCAGAAAGAGATCTTTCTGCTGCTCCCTCAGTTCCAGTTCAGGTTTATTTGATTAGAGAAAATGTCTTGTCTTGCCATCTCTCCTTTTTCTACTCCCTCCATTTCATTTGGCATCGACTCTTCAGGCAGTGCCCTTTGCTATTAGACCTCATGTGGTCATCTGTGGGACTGCTAGGACCTTCAGACATGTCAGGCTACATAGATAGCGGCTGCTGGCTCTCCTATCGCTGCTGCTGTGTGGGTGCTGCATTGATATGAGCTGCAAAACAGGTATTTCAGATGACAGTTTTACATACTGCAGAAATCAGACTTTATAGTCAGGGAGCTTAGGCCCAGAGCACATACTTACTTATCTGTGGTGTCTTATCTCAGTGTTTCAATTCATGGAAAGTATCTGCTGATAAACTCTTCTGTTACAGCCTGAATATTAAAATAGTTTTTTATCTCGGCTTCCATGTTCTAATAGCACAGATAAAACAAATAAAACATTAGATTACAAATTTGGTCTTTCATCTAATTCTTTGTTGTCAGGCATATATTTTTCATTAAATAAATGTCTAACTTCCTCATTTTAAAGTGTTTAGGTTTTGTGGTTTGTTTTTTTTTTTTTGTGATGGTGGATTTTTTGGGGGGTTTTGTTTGTTTGTTTGTTAACATATCTACACTTGCCTACATTCTAATCAACTCCACTATGGAATTGTATTTGGGAAGCGAGATTGGAGGGTACTGGACTTCACTGCATATGCCTTTTTTCTATACCTTTTAGCTGTCAGAGTGTATAAGGTCTTTGGCTTGGGGATAAAGGACCGTTAAACTGCATTACTGCAGTGCTTATTGCAGGGGAGTTGGACTGGATGATCTTTAAAGGTCCCTTCCAACCCAATACATTCTATGATTCTATGATTCTAAACATGAAAATATAGTTTTGGGAGCAAAACCTCAGATTCTGTAAATTGATTGTACCAGGTACGATAGACCTGCCTTGCCCTGATGAATATGTAAGTATTTGTACTTTTCTTAACACTTTTATTCACATAGGACCGAAGATGTGAAGGAGAATGTGTTTGCTGTCCTTCTAGTAGTTCTTGTTTCACTTCTTGGATTCCTGACTCTGAATCAAGGTTTCTGTAAAGACATTTGGGTTCTGTTGTTCTGTCTTGTGATGGCCAGCTGCCAGTATTCTCTCCTAAAGGTAGGACACAAGTTCATATCCAGTTGCTGAATTCTCTTCTAACTTCTACGAAGGCAAAGTCCTATAAGTAAACCTTTTTTTTTCTGTTTTCTTTTTAGAGCGTTCAGCCTGATCCTGCTTCACCAATACATGTAAGTCTCAGTCAGTCAAACAAGTCTTTCTCCTTATTACTTGTGTACTGTGAAACTGTTGGCTGTTCAGTGAAACACAGGTATTTTGCTGTTCTAGGTGATTTTTTGCTGTTCTAGGTGATTTATGAAAATGAGCAAGGTGTCTATGACTTTGAGACTTTGTACTACATTTAATTAATTTTAAGCTATTGAAATACATTGGAATATATTACTGCTATTAGAAAAGTGCTTTTTCTTTAAGCTAAATATGCAGTAAAACCAAATGCATCTGGACTAGTCTGCCGAAATTCAATCCTGTGGCATCAGACAAGCTTTTTCTTTGATTTCCTTTAGAAACATTGACTGAAAACAGCAGAAGTTCCAGATTAGCACCACAGTCATTGGTCAGCTGGAACTTTAAATTTTTATTTTTTTCTTAATCTACTACTGCAGATGTATTTCACAGTAGTGTTACTAGCTCATCAAATGGCTCAGGTGTTTTCTCTTTGTTACAATATGATCACAGTTTCTGTGCTCGTGTCCTGGAAGTAATGGCCAAGTCTGTGGGTGAAAGCAGGCTGCAAGACCTTTTCTGGTTGCTTTTTGTCTGTTGAGTACATTGGAGAAACTGAACTCTGACAGTGACAACCACCTTGCAAGGAAAAAGTTCCTTACCCCGGTCTGTCCTCATTATGGGACAGGTTTAGGTGCATCATTCTACAACTACAACCTGACCCTTCCACCTGTCACAGTGTCTCAGCATTTTTGATTTGTGCATCTTGGAAGACGTTTCAGTAGTCACAAGGTTCCTTGCTTGCTTTTACACCGACTGCTTAGTTGCTCACATTTCTTATTTAGCTTTTTCAATTTTTTTGAGGAGCCCCTCTCTTCCCTCAGGGTTCAAAACCAGCATGTTGAAATCTGCAGCTCTGCTGGATTATTTCCCTTTGGCAGGAAGCAATTATTTTTGTCAGTTTAGAGGCTAGAAAGACAGGCTGAACTTGAAATTTAGGTCATTTACAAGTGTAAGCTACACATTTCACTGAGATGGATATCAGAAGATTCTTAGTTTCTTTTCCACACTAGTTATTATGGGGTGAACTTATGGTATTTTTGGTTATAATGCATTCACAGGAAATACCTGTCTGCATAAAAAGTAGGGAAGGCTAATAAACAGCGACTTACACGTTGTAGAGTAATATTTTATAATATTAAATAGATGTTCCTACCTCAGTAAAAAGTTGGGGTTTCGGGGACTAAAATACTATTTTTCAGTTCAAATAGCACATGTATAGACATAATAATGTGAACTGTAATCAAATAGTTTACGCTTATTCAGACATTAATAATGTGTATATTTGTTTAAAGAGGGTGGCAAACAGTTTAATCAAAACTTCATTATAAACCTATCTAGCCCATTTTTTATAGTTTTAAAGACAAAGTAGCTAATGACATTTAAACAGAACATATTTTTGTGCAGAATCCAGGTTTGCATTTCAGACTCCCACAATACTGTTACAAGTATTATTCACCGTATTGTATTCTGCGTGCCATGCAGCAGGGTAGCAAAGTAACAAGACGTGCATTCCCATCTCCCATGTGCTGTTCTAGAACATTTTCTTGCAAACATTTTGGAGCCCCATACAGACTCCATCAGAAATAAAAGTTAGAAAGTTTTTCCACACAGGGTTTTAAAGGTAGGAGGCATTATAGATAAACTAGAAGATAGGCTATTTCTGCATTATGTCTTTTTAACATAATAGATATTTGTAAAGGCTTGCCTGAGCTAGGAAGCACCATGAAGAATAAGAAAACAAGGTGGTGAGAAAGATGCTCCATGTACTGTTTCATAATTCATATGACTACATTAAAAATAAATAGAATAACATCTCTTGATGTTGATGTAAGGATGCAGAACAGCAGAAGGATTACAGAATGATCAGTACCATGTCCATGAATGAAAATGCAGATGAGATTTTTCAGTGTGAAACAATCAATCATGGGCCACAGATTTGCACACTGAATTAATTTCTATTCTTGGATCCATGAGTAGCCACTAATGCCTTGTGTTATCCATGCCTGCCAAGTAGGTTCCAAACTTTTTCCCTATCTCTCACATGCAGACTTCGTTACTGTCTGATGTGACTTTGTCATCTCTACCCTATACCATTTTGAAAGACTCTGCTTTAAAATACCATCCAGAGTTCAGAAAACACAGTTCCTAGGGATGCATAAAGCTTTTGTTCTGAACTCCTTCCGAGTGCAAGCATATTTGCTTCCTGGTGCTGGGGAAGAGCTTGCTGACTAAACCCTATAATGTCTGATAGTCTGGTACAATTTTATTGAAGATAAGACTATTTCTTGCCTCATACCGTGCTGTGACAGCTAGGGCCTCTTGAGTTGAACATTGTGTATTGTCTGTATGCTGTCATTGTGGTAAGGGATCAGTTTCAGTATATGGAGAAAGTATGTGCTAGTATATTAGCTAGTATGTGCTAGTATATTAGCTGACTCAGCTAATGTTTTGAATTTTATATTCATTTATACACATTTTAGTGAACTGTGATAGCACGGTGTGTTAACTGTGTGTTAACATAGGAGTACACGGTTCTGGGATGGGGAAATTTGGCAACAGCCTCCTCACTGGAGTGGTGCGGAGAAGAAAATAAAAGTCCATCACAAGTGTGAGTCCTATCAGTTTGTTAACAGCAGAATATAAGGGAGGTGCCAGTGACTGCAATGTATTTCATTCAGAGATCCAAGAGATCCTTGTTATGTGCATTTCAAGGTTTTAGACAAGTGACTTTGACTGCAGAATTTCTTGATATCGGTTAGAGACAGCAGCAGCAACACACTGGGCAATAAAGGCTGTGTCACCTGCATAGCTCAGGTTTACAGAGGCATTTGAGCTCTGAAAGGTTGCAGTTCTGCTCTTAATAAGATTTACAGAATCGTTTGTGTAACTTCATTGTCTCGGTCCCATTACCTGCCAAAGCAGAGAGCTGGCTCAGTTGGGTTGCTATCACAGGCAGTTTCATAAATCCCAAAAGGCACTTAGAAAGTATTTTTCATTTGTCCCTGTAAGCTTTTCTGTAGAACCGAGAATGCACACTTTTCTTTTATATAAAGCTTTCTGTCTTTGTCCTATTGCATGTGTGCACACAAAAAAACCCCAGAATCATGAGATCTTTCTGAAATTTCCTCATCAAAATGCTTTGTAGTCATAAGTGCCATTTTACTAAATGGAAATGTTTGTGAAAATATTCTAGCATTGTTGAAAATCTTCATATTTATATCAAAATATGAGATGCACCAATGCTGTGTTTGTAGAATGTGAATACATTTCTGAAACATATTCATGAGAAACATCAGCCTGAAAACGTCAGTGACCTTTTATGGCAGACTTAAGGGAAAGGAAGAGTTTTCACTGAAACTTTTATCAATGGAGAAAAAAAAAAGATTGTTCAACAAATTAGTTATTAAATATAAGAGGAATCCTTCATTACTCAAATTGTTCTGAAGGAGGATGTGGAGCAGAGTAGTTTTACCAACACAAAATTGATTTGATCTGTCAAAATTTGATGGGTTTGGTAGGACAAAATGAGCCCTTAATATCTAAAATATCTTGTTGATAAGTTGCACTGCCACATGCTTATTTTGGTGAAGGGCTGCCTAGCTTGGCCTGTCAGTGGCATATTAAGAGGGCTTCACACTTTGTTTCTGAAACCTTGGAAAGAGGAAATGTAATGTTCATCCCAAGGCTGTGGCTTTCAGGAGGTGATGCACCATTTCAGTGATCTTCTCCTTTCTAGAAGGTGTCTGCTCTGGGCCTCAAACCAATCCTGTCCCTAATAGTACTCCTCATACCTGCAAAATAGGGGAGGTAGTACTTGCTCACATTTTGTAGGCTGTTCAGATGGCCTTTGAAAGCTGCTTCCACAATCCTAGCTAGCATTATTGTTGTTAGCATGGTAAGAGTGATTTAACCAAGCTGGGGGGAAGTGTTGATCTGCTA